>NW_017670468.1:59626-116296 GCF_001879085.1 Nicotiana attenuata | reverse complement strand
GGGGGGGGGATGGGGGCTCGAACCATTTTCCAGTTATGATGGGGTTGCATCAGGGGTCAACACTCAGCCCATTTTTGTTTGCTCTGGTGATGGACGTACTAACGCGCCACATCCAAAGGGAGGTGTCGTGGTGCATACTATTTGCAGATGATATTGTATTAATTGACGAGATGCGGGACGGTGTGAACGCGCAATTAGAGGTATGGAGGCAGACCCTGAAATCTAAGAGTTTCAAGTTGAGCAGGACTAAGACAGAATACTTGGAGTGTAAGTTCAGCGGCGAGACTCTAGGAGGGGAAGGGGAGGTGAGACTGGACTCGGAGGCCATCCCTAGGAGAGGGAGTCTTAAATATCTCGGGTCTATTATTTAGGGGGATGAGGAGATTGATGAAGATGTCGCACATCGTATTGGGGCGGGATGGATGAAATGGAGACTCGCTTCCGGTGTTTTGACAAGAAGGTACCACCGAAATTTAAAGGCAAGTTCTACAAAGTGGTGGTCAGATCAACGATATTGTTGTAAGTTATTTTTTACTACGTGTATGTGGCCCAATAGGTTTAAGGCCCATAATTAATATTTAATTAATGAGAAAATCTCATCCGTCCGATCGGTTATTTGATGGACGTACCGGATTAAATGAGAACCTCTATAAATTGGTCATCTCCCCACCCATTAGGGTTACCATATTTTATTTTCTCTCTTCCATCACTAAAGTCGGCGGTAACGAAAGCTAGGGCAAGGGGCGAGAAACCAGTTTTGAATTAACGCTTCCGCTTCACGATGATGGCTTACGATTCAGGTATGTTTTCTGTAACGATTTTATGTAAGATTATCATGTCCAAGATCCTGGTATGCAATTAAAGTTTACGCTTACATATGATATCAGAGCATGGATATTTGAACTGATAATCTTCAATTAAAGAGATTAATTTCAAAACATACCGAGAGAAAGAATCTGGCCGAATATTCTCCGCTATTGCTACTCTCCCGCCTTTTCTCCCAGTAATTTTTCTTGGGTGTATGTTCAATATGTGTTTTGCTATCCGTCTCATGAGTGTTTACCTGTTGGCAAACAAAATAGTGGAAGGCTGCTAGAATCGTGCGGGTCAGTCATCCATTAGGAAGATAGGAAATTTTGTCACTTCCTTTTGAGTTGAAGGCCGAACAGTTTGTGGTCCATGTCTCTAGTTTGTGATAACCTAAAATCTTGTGTGTTTTTTTTTCATTATGTGATTGCGGCTGTTTCCTTTGGGAGAATGAGGAACCAGAAGTTGTAACATACATTTTTAATATTTAATCTTATAGAAGATAATACTGGTAAAATGCCATTAGAAGGTGTTATATTGGTTATCTTTTGGAGGGTTAGTCATCATTAAATTTAACTCAGTCACCAAGCAAGTGCCAAAAGGAAAAGATGAACTTATATTAATTTGAAACTAGTTATTTTTTTCTTGGGCAGTATAGTAATATGTTTTGGGCTATTAGTGTATTGGTAAAAATAAATATTACACGTGGATTTATATGAGTGGCTGATATGACAGGACACATGGATCAGTAAGAAAGCGACAGCTGGAAAGATGCATTAAAAGAGGCACGGGTCATAATAGATACGAGCAAATCACCCGCGAGAAGAGAAGAAAAGGTCACACAAGTTTAAACGATTACCTGAAGAGGTACCGACGGAATGTATCAAGACATTAAAAAGGAAAGATTCATGAATCATCAATTAATGAGCATGAATGAGCTCGGACGTTACAGAATCTGTATAAACAGTTACGATTACCAATTATAACGTCTCATTAATCTCATTAATGCTCATAATGATTCGGTCATAAAAGGGGGAAAACGTAATACTTATAGATTCCTATAAAAGGGAAAGAGATATCATTTTTACAGACACGTTCTGATTACTAATTGCAATACAATTACTTTCTTTTGCTTACTGTTGGCTATTTTTGCTACTTCATACTTCAATTTTCTTTCTTTTCATTAAGTAAATATAGTATTTCTTGAATATTAGTAGCCCGAGTACTTCTTAAAATAAGCTTTGACTGAATTACTCAATTTTTGGTTAAACAAATTGGTTCCGTTACCGGAAATCTGATAATCTTTTTGCTTTCCAAATTCTTTTTTCTGTCGAAAAATCATGTCGGCTGCTAACGACAACAACCAACAAAATCAACAAAACCAGTTGAACCAGCGGAATCAACAAGGGGATGGAACTCCAGTCCATTCACCCCGAAACTCTCCTCAACAGTCCCGAGAAGGGTCACCTGACATATCAACATCACATGCGAATGACCAACAAGGGGATTGTCAAGCTATTGATGAAGCATTGAAGCAACTAATTGCATAACAGGTCAACAATGCTCTTCAAGCTTTTGTTAGTGGGTTGCCAGCTGTACCATTAACTCCACCCCCGAATAACACCGCAACCATAGAAAATCCACGCTCATGACTCGCCAATCTGGGCAGTGGAGGAACTCCCAGCGAATCTCGCGATGGAAGGTCAGGCATTCCAGTTAATTCTGATTTACAAAGTTTAGTACTAACTTTGCAGAAACAACTCAAGGAGCAGAACGATCGCATAGAACAGATACCTGGTGTTCCACTTGTAATTAAAAGGGTAGATATTGATAAATATTCTCAACAACCCTGGAAGCCAAGTGTCGCTCCTTTGCCAATTCCAAAAAAGGTTAAGATGCCTGATATCCCGAAGTATGATGGGACAACCGATCCACGAGATCATGTAACTGCATTTACAACTGGCGTGAAAGGCAACGACTTGACCAAGCAAGAGACTGAGTCAGTGCTGGTCAAAAAATTTGGTGAAACACTCACAAAAGGAGCACTAACATGGTATTCTCTTTTACCCAAAAATTATGTTGATTCTTTGCTGAGCTTGCAGATTCATTTATAAAAGCACAGTCGGGAGCTCAAAAAGTTGAAAATATGATGGAAGACATCTTCAAGATAAAACAAGGAGATACATAGCTGCTCAGGGAATTCGTGGATAGATTCCAGCGTGAAAGAATGATGTTACCATGCGTACCTGACAATAGGGCGGCTATGGCATTTGCAAGTAACCTAAATGAAAAAAACTTAGAAGCCACGAGGAGACTCAAAGAAAGCTTACGAGAATTCCCTGCAACAACTTGGAATGATGTTTACAACAGGTATAGTACGAAATCTGCGGATAGAAGAAGATACCATCACCCAGTCACGGGGAGATGAAAGAGTAAGTTCAAGGCGACCAGAAATTGGAAAAAGGTCCGGTAAGAACAGGTACGAGCCTTACATGGGACCAGGAGGAATTCATATTCTAAACAGGAGAACCCGAGGTACGATTCCAAATCAAGGGACAGAGACGCGGGGTCATCGTCCAAATTCGAAAAGGAGCGAGACACACGAGGTGGCAACAGAAATACATAAGCGAAGATTGGTGCTTACAGTTTCAGTGTCAGTATATCCGAGTTGGTAGCTGTTTTATGAAACATGGGAGATAAGGTGCGGTGGCCAAAAAAAAATGAGATCGAACCCCAACAGAAGAAACCCAGATTTCTGGTGCGAGTTTATAATGATCACAATCATAAAACAGCATATTACATATTTCTACAAGGTGAAGTAGAGCACTTATTAAAACAAGGTTACTTAACCGATTTGTTTAGTGAGAAGGGTAAGCAAGCGTATATTAAGAATAGACACGAGCCGCCAAAACCTTTGTCACCAAAAAGAACGGTTAATGTCATAAGCGGATGGGAAGAGGTTAATGGTGTGACATATACGGCAGCAAAAAAGGTGTCAAAAATCACAGTTACCTACGGAAAACGAGTTTGCCAAGTTTTGGAAGAAGACGACATAACATTTGATGATGTAGATGCAGATGGAGTGCTGATCCCACACAATGATGCAATGGTAATATCTTTACTTGTACATGATACTAATGTGAAACAAGTTTTGATTGATCCAGGTAGCTCTGTAAATATTATTCTTTTAAGAGTGGTAAACGAAATGCAAGCTGATGACAAATTGGTACCCAAAGCACGTACCTTATCTGGACTTGACAATTCCAGCGTTGTTACAAAAGGGGAGATAATGCTCACCACATTCGCAGAAGGAGTAGTCAAGGATACAAAATTTGAAGTGATAGATATGGACATGGCATACAATATGATTCTCAGCAGACCTTGGATTCACGAGATGGATATTGTACCGTCTAGTTTGCATCAGGTTATTAAGTTCCCTTTACAGTGGGGAATTAGACAGATTCGTGGTGATCAACAGGCTTCTAGAAGTATCAATTTAGTGGCAGACTCAAGCATACAAAATGACGTTACAAATGAAAAATAGCAATTACAGAATTTAGTTGAGGGTTTAACAACTCAAACCTCAACTAGAGATGGACAAACGGATGTAGACTCAAGGCCTGACACTATTCAAGAGCCAGAAGAGAACAAAAAACATCAAAACAACAATTGAGGAACTCGAAGCTGTGGTGCTGTTTATACATTGGCCGGACTAAAAAGTTTACATCTGAACAAACCTGAGCCCAGAGATGAAAGGTAAGTTAATTAAATTTTTAAAAGCTAACGCATATTTCTTTGCTTGATCGCATTCAGATATGATAGGTATACCCTCGGAGGTGATGACCCATAAGCCGAATGAAAACCCAACACACCCTCCTGTCAAACAGAAGAAAAGGAAGTAAGGATCCTTCAAAACCAGGTGATTCAGGATGAGGTACAAAAGCTTTTAAAAATTGGGTCTATCCGAGAGGTATAATATCCTAATTGGCTAGCTAATACTGTAGTGGTACCCAAAAAGAATGGTGAGTGGCGAGTTTGTGTAGACTATACTGACTTGAATAAAGCTTGCCCTAAAGATTCTTTTCATTTACCACACATAGATCAACTAATTGATGTAACTACAGGACATGAATTGTTGATTTTTTTAGATGCCTACTCAGGATACAATCAAATAAAAATGGACCCTTTAGATGGGGAAAAAACTTCCTTTATTACAGGCAGGGGGACTTACTATTATAAAGTCATGCCTTTCGGTCTAAAGAATACTGGAGCCACATACCAGAGGTTAGTCACAAAGATGTTTCAGGAGCATCTGGGAAAAACCATGCAAGTCTACATAGATGACATGTTAGTCAAGTCAACACAGGCGGAGGATCACATCCAACATTTATCAGATACATTTCAGATTCTCCGCAAATTCAATATGAAGTTGAATCCCGAAAAATATGCATTTGGCGTATCTTCAGGTAAGTTTTTAGGTTTTCTTGTTTCTAACCGAGGAATTGAAGTAAATCCAGCACAGATTAAAGCCATCGAAGAGATAACGGATATACTCACGAGCAAAAAAGAGGTGCAGAGGTTGACAGGTAGGATAGCGGCATTAGGGAGGTTTATTTCTAAACCTTCGGAGAAAAGTTTTAAGTTCTTTTCAGTATTGAAAAAGCAAATCCAATTTGAGTGGACTGAGGAATGCCAACAAGCACTCAGAAATCTAAAAGCATACTTGTCAAACCCACCGTTGCTGTCTAAACGAAAGGACGGAGAAAGGCCACTCATCTATCTCGTTGTTGCAGAAGTGGCGGTTAGCACGATATAAGTTCGGGAAGACAAAGGTAAACAATCTCCAATTTATTATGTTAGAAAATCCTTATTGGACTGAAACTCGATATCCTCATTTAGAAAAACTTGCTTTAGCATTAATAATGGCATCTAGGAAGTTGAGGACTTACTTTCAATGTCACCCTATCTCTCTGGCGACCGTTTACCCCTTACGAAATATATTGCTTAAGCAAGAATTATCAGGTAGATTAGCCAAGTGGGCCATAGAACTAAGTGAATATGATATCACATATCAACCTAAAACTGCGATAAAATCACAGGTGTTAGCAGATTTCGTGGTAGACTTCAGCCCAGGGATGGTTACAAAAGCAGAAAAGGAACTGCAGGTATTTAACGGGTCTAATCCAGGCACTTGGACCCTATTTACTGATGGCTCCTGAAATGTTAAAGGAGTAGGTTTAGGCATTGTTCTAATCCCGCCTTCGGGAGAAACTATTAGGCAAGCCATAAATTCCATCCCATTACTAACAATGAAGCAGAATATGAAGTTGTGATTGCAGGTCTGGAATTAGCACGAGAGCTCAAAATAGAGCATGTTATAATCAAAAGTGACTCGCAGCTTATAGTTAATCAAATGCAGGGGACTTATATAGCTAGATAGGCGAGGATGCCACAATATTTGGAAAAGGCACGTGATTTGATCAGGCAATTCCAATCTTGGAAAATTGTGCAAATACATAGGGAAGAAAATGTCGAAGCAGACGCGTTGGGTATCTTGCATCCACTGCAGAAGTGACAAATGAAGAAAATGCTTCTGTAATACATTTGTTTCATTCAGCACTCGATCAAGATAAAAACGAGGTAAATTTCAAGAATTTAACCCGGGATTGGAGAAACGAGATCGTTAATTTTTTGCAGTACGGAGTTCTACTTGAAGACAAGAAAAAGGCTTAGGCATTTCGACGAAAAGCTGCCCGTTATTGTTTGGATCGAGGCAACTTATATCGAAAGATGTTCGGTGGACCTTTAGCAAGGTGTCTCGGACCTTCTCAAACAGAGTACGTGATGAGAGAAGTACATGAAGTACACTGTGGAAATCACATAGGAGGAAGATCATTGGTAAAAACCCTAATTAGAGCAGGGTATTATTGGCCTAAAATGGAAGAAGAAACAGAAAGCTTTGTGGCTAAATGTGACAAATGCCAAAGGTATAGTAACAATATGCATCGCCCAACGGAGTTATTGCACCATGGCCTTTTATGAAGTGGGGGATGGATATTGTGGGTCCACTACCACAAGTCAAAGGAAAGGTACGATTTTTACTAGTACTAACTGATTATTTTACCAAGTGGGTAGAAGTGGGTGCCTTCAAACAGATACGAGAAAACGAAGTCAGGGACTTCATTTGGCGAAACATCATATGTTGGTTTGGGGTTCCAAAAGAAATCGTATATGATAACGGACCGCAGTTCATAGGTGCGAAAATCACAGAATTCTTTCAGAGTTGGAAAACTAAAAGGATAACTTCAACACCTTATCATCCTGTAGCCAATAGGAAAGTTGAGTCAACAAACAAGGTTATTATTAATAACCTAAAGAAAAGATTAGAGGAGTCAAAAGGAAGATGGCCAGAAGTGTTACCAGGAGTCTTATGGGCTTACTGCACGACAGCGAAAACAGGCACGGGAGAGACTCCATTTTCACTTGTGTATGGTGTTGAAGCCTTAATTCCAGTTGAAATAGGTAAACCAAGTACGATATACACTCAAGCAACTGATGATTCAAACGAGGAAGAGATGCGAATAAATCTCGATCTGCTTGAAGAAAAGAGGGAAACAACCTTGATAAGGATGGCAGCGCAGAAGCAAATTATAGAACGATATTAAAATCGAAAAGCTCATCTTAGGTAATTCAAGATTGGGGACTTCATACTCAAAAAATAAGATTCGCGGTATTGCAGGAAAGGGTGCATATGAGTTAGAAACAATAGACGGCAAAGTACTCCCGTCAAATTGGAATGCTGTTCATTTGAAGAAGTATTACTTCTGAAAGAGAAAACCCCCGATTAGGTATCGCTAATACAAGGTTTAAATTAATTTAATTTAAATTGTACTAACCATTTTAGATGATAGGCACAAAGCTAGCCCACGCCAAATGATGATTTTAGAACTAAAAGACATGCGGAATGCAAAATTATCCCGGTCTAGGTTACAACCTTTCTGATAGAAATAAAAAGGGTTAAGCAGACATCATCTAAAATTATACCTCCGAGTCCCGTATGTTTTTCCTTTTCAGGAAATGGACCACATGGAAAGAATAATCAAGTGCTCGAGATTTCATACTTCAAAGCTCTAACACTTGGGGGACTATATATATATATATATGGAAGGCGAATAAGACTAGAAAAGTCAGAATTCAAGTCAAGCTTGAAGCAATCTACCCAACAAATTGAAAGTTAAGAGCGAGCAAATCAAGAGCCGAAAATTCAAGCCTGATTCAAAAACCTATGATGAAGTATACACTCGAAGATGTAAATTACAAAATCTTATGAGTATCTAGGTTAAAGGCAATATTTAGTTGAGGGTTGCAAAATATACCCTTGAATCTTGTAAAAATTTGTTAAAAAGAAAACAGTTATGAAAGAGTTGTAGATGTTATTCGAATACATGTAAAGTATACAGTTTGAAAGTTCAAGAACACAAAACTTTTTCAAGTTATTCTAAGAAATATGTATGTGCCTACTTCTTCTTTCGTATGTTTACACCAATATGAAGTGGAGACGTCTTCTTCATTAAGTGTCGTATATAAAAGGGTCCTCTTTTATAATTCGTGCTTATTCAAAACTGTCACGAAGCATCGAAGCATTTTTAATGCAAAGTTAAATAACAAAGGGAAAAATAAAAACCCAAACATTAAAATAGGCATAAAAAGCCAAAGACTTATAAATGTAAGGCAAACATTTGTCTTCAAAACCCGAAATAGGGCAAGGGTAAAAAGATAAGAGAGTAGAATAGAAACTCAAAATAAAGGTATTATAAGAGTTAGACAACAACTCAGTAATATTATAAACTTGGTTAAAACTAATTATAGAACGTAGTTCCAACCTAATTACTTGATATTAAAACCCCAAAACACCCTAGGGGTAAAATATTTCAAACATTACTAAACCCCCAAATAGGACCAGGGGTAAACTTCCAAACACTCCACCAATAAAAAAAAATGAAACAACACTTCAAACTTTCAAACTTCCACTGTGGGGCAGAATCTGAACCAGTAGGATGAAGATTGGTATCATCAATGGCAGGAGGAACAACTTGAACGGAAGGAGATTGAACAGCATCTTCACCAGTAGTAACTTTATCACCTTCGGGAATGTCAACCACAGGTGAAGAAAAGCTCCGACTCTGTTGGTTTTTCTCAATAGTTTCTTTGATCTTTGCAATCTCAGCAGCTAAGTCAAAGCCTTCTCGGCTTGCTTCCATTAAAGTATCGAGGTGTGTGTTCAAGAAGGCCCAACTAACTTCAACAACGGTCTTATCTTCGAGGGCTTCACAATCTCTTTCCCATTGCTCAATCTCACTTCTAAGCTCTTCCTTCTCATTTAAGAGCGTCATAAGAAGCCTGTAAGGGGGCAAGAGAACTCTCTAAAAATTGAACTCTGTTAGAAGATACTCGGAGATCTTCTTGGGCTTGAGTGAGTGTTTGAACGAGCTCCCTAGCGTAAACTTCTTTCTGGTTCAGTAGTTCCTTCAGACCCCTAATTTCTTCAATCGCCTTAGAAAGTTGCTCAGCAAATGAATACTCGAAAAGGTTTTTATCTTTGCCCGCCTGATTAGACGAGGATTTCCCAACTGCCAATTCAGCTGCTATTACTTTCACTTGCTACTCCAAGGTACACTTTTCTTCCTCCAAGACTTCTTTCTCAAGTTGAAGACTATCGAACTGCTCCTTCCAGTTGTCTGCCTCGATATGATAATCCTTCATTAGCTGCTCTATATAGACGATCCTCTTCATCATCTTCATACCAATGAGGTTGATCTACACAATGAAAAGGAAAATGTGAAATCAATGAAAAGGATATCACGTGCGAAATAAAAAGCTAAGGCTTATACCTTTAAAGATGAATGTACGATATCGTTCATCCGCGTTAAAGAACTGTGGCTCTCCAATTTTGACTTCTCAACTAGGCCAATTAATGATTTTTCAGCCACACATCAGCTTGGCCGGATTTCTTCAGAAGATTACCATCCTCAGAAACCTCGATGGTAACCTTTTTCATTACCCTACTAGAGGAACCAACTTCAACATGAGAAGTTGTAACAGTAGGGATAGTCGAGGGAGTCAAAATAGCCACGGGCGGAGTAGTTGTAACAGGTGCGGGGAACTGAGGGTCAACTGAAACAGATACGGGAAAAGAAACAAGAGGCGTTTCCTCGAAAACAAAGCCAAAGTCTTCATCAAACCCACGAGAAAGAGTTGTTCAGTAGAGCTACGGGGTGCGGTAGTCATCTCATCATCAGAACTTACTAAGGTAGCACCTTTAGGCTCGTACATGGGAGCAGAAATGGGAGGAGGAGTAGCTTCGTCATCTGAAATGATACGTCTCCTAGCTCGAGACCTACGAACCAATGAGCTCTCCTCCCGCTCCTCTTCACTCTCGGAACTGTGTGCTCTATCAGCTTTTCTTTTTAACGAAGAACTCAAGATTATCTCTTGAGCCATCATTAGAGAGAGAGCCTCGAAGCAGTAATCGATGCGGCACTCACACCCCGAATGGGAAACCTTGCAAAGAAAATGGTTAATAAGTGACAAAGTAAGCATAAAAGCAAGGAAGAAAGGGGAAGAGAGGGATACCATGGGTCTTGACTTTCCATCCAAACCTGTTAGAAAGGTATTCCCAAGACCTTTCTTCCATAAGAGTAACGATTAACAATTTTTCTACCCAACCACGGAAATCTGCAACTTCCTCAACAGCTTCCATGGTTGCTGAAAAATAAAAATAAAACAGCTATGAGGTTAAGGTTCTTTACAAAAAGAAGAGGAATAAAAAATATGAAAAGAAACTTACGTGCAAAATTCCACTTCTCTGGGAAGGGCATGTTCTCTTCTCCCACTAACCCACTTGTGGGAGCAGCGATGAATCGAGCATACCAACCACGATCATTGTCATCTTCAGGGCTCACTAAAACCCTCTTACTCCTGGCCACAAGGGTAAACACCAGAACAAAATAACTTGGGGGAGTAAAGATGAATCAGATGATAAAAGGTGGAGGGTAGAGAAGCCAAGTTTGACAAGTATCTAAGGCATGCCACAGCCCTCCACACAATAGGACCAATCCATCCTAAACAATTGTTGAAGAAACGACAAAACTCTATGATGACTGGGTCAATAGGTAGTCTAAAACGCAATGTAAAGGGATATGTATACACAAAAGAATAACCAGCTTTGAACGAAGTGATCCTCTGATTTGCATTAGGAACTATAATTGGGAAGTCATGTTTCCAGTGACAATCTCTCCTCACAAGGGAAATCAAACCCTTAGTAATCTGGGAAGGATAAACATCAGCACGATCATGAGAAGTCATGGAAGTGACTTGATTTCTAATCGATTCTCTATCAGTAAAGAAGGAAAGTTCAGCAGAAATAATCTCATCAACAGAGGGTTCACGAAGTGGTTCACTAGAATACCTACTTCTAGCAGAAGATCTATGTGAAGAAGAAGCCCTGGTTCTAGAAGACGATGGGGTAGTGACACTGGGTTGAGAAGAAGAACCACGGATACAGATCCTAAACTACGTAACCGGCCACCTCTTCTACTTCTAGTAGGAGCAGACGAATGGGGAAGTTCATCCACTATAACAACTTTGCAGGGATCAAGATTTGAAGAAGCCATAGTTTGATGAAAGTAAAACGTGATGAAGAATGAAAACTATAAAGAACAAGGAACATTGTAGAAAGTTTTTCGTAAAAGCAAAGGCAAAGGAGGTATTTATATAAAGAAGCAACCATCATGTAAAGGGGGTCATGAAGGAAACGTCATGATTAAACAATCACTTCATGACCGATGCAGTCGCAAAAAGCCCTAAAAATCGCTGAATAGTCGCAGATCCAATTAACGGAGGCCACGTGGCACATGCATTAAATGGAAGTGACATACGACGCGTTGGTTCTGGAGAAGACGTAATGGTACATGGGAAACGATGGCAAAAATTCCCGCCACAAATACATACCACTTCCCAAATATTCAATTGCAGAATATTCGGCAAGTGGGGGGACTATCTGTATTGGTAAAAATAAATATTACACGTGGATTTATATGAGTGGCTGATATGACAAGACACGTGGATCGGTAAGAAAGCGACAACTAGAAAGATGCATTAAAAGAGGTACGAGTCGTAATAAATACGAGCACATCACCCGCGAGAAGAGAAGACAAGGTCACACAAGTTTAAAGGATTACCTGAAGAGGTACCGACGGAATGTATCAAGACATTAAAAAGGAAAGATTCATGAATCATCAGTTAATGAGCATAAATGAACTCGGACGTTACAGAATCTTTATAAACAGTTACGATTATCAATTATAACATCTCATTAATGTCATTAATGCTCATAATGATTCGGTCATAAAAGGGGGGAAACGTAATACTTATAGATTCCTATAAAAGGGAAAGAGATATCATTTGTACAAATGCGTTCTCATTACTAATTGCAATACAATTACTTTCTTTTGCTTACTATTGGCTATTTTTGCTACTTCATACTTCAATTTCCTTTCTTGTCATTAAGTAAATATAGTATTTCTTGATTATCAGTAGCCCGAGTACTTCTTAAAATAAGCTTTGACCGAATTACTCAATTTTTTGTTAAACAATTAGGTTGGTGAAACTATTTATTGTATCTACTACGTTGCAGGGATTCCTTACGATCCAAACTGCAAATCCAAATAATAATTTCTTGTTCATGGAAATCATATGAAAGCTCCAATTGAAGGCATATGGAATTATCGTTTGATTATGGAGACTGGGCATCACCTTGATCTATTACAGACTCTTTATGTACCTTCAGTTTCTAGGAATTTGATTTCTCTTTCAAGACTTGATGTTTCTGGATTTGATTTAAAATTTGGAAATGGAAGTTTCAATTTATATAAGAATGCTATTTTTTATGGTTTTGGTTTTCTTAGTGATGGTTTATATAAGTTGAAACTCGATATTGATTTTTCTGAATCCCTTCTTACTGTTCAACATAATGTTAGAACTAAATGTAGTTCACTAGATGAAAGTTCTGCTTGCTTGTAGCATAGACGTTTGGGTCATATATCCAAAGAAAAGTTAGAAAGATTAGTAGAATGAGATTCTTCCGAATCTAATTTTACTCATCTTACTATATGTTTGGATTGCATTAAGGGAAAGCAAACCAAACATAGTAATAAAGGTGCCACAAGAAGCACCTAGCTTCTTGAAATTATACACACTCACTTTTGTGGACTCTTTGATGTTCCATCTTTTGGTGGAGAGAAATATTTTATCACTTTTATCGATGATTTTTCACGGTATGGATACATCTATTTGCTGAAAGAAAAGTCTCAAGCAACAGATGCTCTCAAGGTGTTTGTTAATGAGGTTGAAAGACAATTAGATAGAAAGGTGAAAATCATTAGGTCAGATAGAGATGGTGAATATTATGGAAAATATAATGAATCAGGACAATGTCCAGGTCCATTTGCAAAGTTCCTCGAGGAACATGGCATATGTGCACAATATACTATGCCAGGAACACCTCAACAAAATGGTGTTGCAGAAAGGCGTAATCGGACACTTATGGATATGGTTAGGAGCATGATGAGTAATTCCTCATTGCCCAAATCATTGTGGATGCATGCTCTTAAAAACGCTGTATATTTATTAAACAGGGTTCCTAGTAAGGCAGTTCCAAAGACCCATTTTGAAATGTGGACAGGAAGGAAACCTAGTTTAAAGCACCTGCATATTTGGGGTTGCCCAGCGGAAGCTAGAGTTTATAATCCACAAGAAAAGAAATTAGATTCTCGAATAGTAAGTGGTTACTTTATTGGTTACCCAGAGAAATCTAAAGGGTCTGTGTTTTACTGTCCAAACCATAGCTCGAGAATTATTGAAATCGGTAATGCAAGATTCATTGAGAATGGTGAAGTTAGTGGGAATGTTGAAAAACAAAGTGTGGAAATAAAAGAGGTAAGGGTCAATATTCTATTACCCACGAATGTACCTACTTCCACACAAATACCAAATATTGTTCCAGTTGTTGAATAACATTTTGACAACACCGAGCAACATTTAGATGAAACACTTCATGAAAAAACTAACTCACAAATATCTAACACAAATGAACCACAAGAAATGCTATTAAGAAAATCTCAACGAGTTAGAAATCGGCTATTTCGGATGATTATGTGGTTTATTTGCAAGAGTCGGATTTTGACATTGGTCTTAATAAGGATCTGATTTCATTTTCACAAGCCATAGAAAGTAATGAGTCTAACAAATGGATTGATGCCACGAAGGAAGACTTAAAATCCATGGAATACAATAAAGTCTGGGATCTTGTTGAATTGCCAGAAAGTTCTAAAAGAATCGGGTGTAGATGGGTTTTTAAGACCAAACGTGATTCAAATGGCAATATTGAACGATACAAAGCCAGACTTGTTGCTAAGGGTTATACTCAGAAAGGAGGCATTGATTATAAAGAGACATTTTCACCAGTCTCAAAGAAAGACTCGTTAAGAATTATTATGGCTTTGGTGGCTCATTATGATTTAGAGTTATATCAAATGGATGTGAAAACTGCCTTTCTTAATGGAGACCTCGAGGAGGAAGTTTATATGGACCAACCAGAGGTTTCGAAACTAAAGGAAAAGGTCAAATGGTGTGTAAACTGAAGAAGTCAATATATGGACTTAAACAAGTCTCACCACAATGGTATATAAAATTTAATGATACCATAACATCTTTTGGATTTGTGAAAAATACCGTTGATCGGTGTATATACCAAAAGATCAGTGGGAGCAAGTTTATATTTTTAGTCCTATATGTTGATGATATTCTACTTGCTGGTAATGATTTAGGCATATTATGTGAGACTAACGATTTTCTCTCTAAGAATTTCGAAATGAAAGATATGGACGAGGCATCCTATGTGATAGGAATATAAATATTCCGTGATAGATCACAAGGATTATTGGGATTGTCTCATAAAGGCTATATCGAAAGAATTCTAGAGAGATTTAATATGAACAATTGTTCAACAGGAATTTTTCCAATTAAAAAAAGGGACAAATTTAGTCTCATGCAATGACCTAAGAATGATGTAGAACGAAAGGAAATGGAATCAATTCCTTACTCTTCAATTGTTGGTAGTCTGCTCAGACCTGCACAAGACCGGATATTAGTTTTGCGGTCGGAATGCTAGGAAGATATCAGAATAACCCATGAATTGATCACTCGAAAGCTGCAAAGAAAGTTTTGAGGTACCTGAAAGGAACGAAGGATTACATGCTCATGTATAGGAGATCCAAGCATTTGGAAATTGTTGGATACTCGGATTCAGATTTCGCTGGATGTATTGACACTAGAAAATCCACGTTTGGTTATTTGTTCCAATTAGCTGAAGGAGCAATATCGTAGAACAGTGCCAAACAGTCTATCATTGCTACATCCACGATGGAAGCAGAATTTGTGGTATGTTTTGAAGCTGCAATTCATGCATTATGGCAGCGAAACTTTATTTCAAGACTTGAGATTGTCGACACTATTGCCAAGCCGCTGAAAATTTACTATGATACTTCTGCAACAGTATTCTTCTCCAAGAACGATAAGTATTCCAAAGGTGCCAAACATATGGAGTTAAAGTACTTTACCGTCAAGGAGGAAGTTTAGAAACAAAGAGTCACTTGAGCATATTAGAACAAATCTCATGATTGCAGATCCGTTAACGAAAGGTTTACAGCCAAAGATATTTAAAGAACATGTACATAGAATGGGTCTTGGCTGTATTTATGACTGATGTATTTATGATGTTTTGACACTCTGAGCTCATTTATATGTTTCTCATATACATTAGTGATTTCCTGTTTCTCATAATGGTGTACACATTATTGTTTTGAGATATTACAGGATAAGTCTCAATGAGATATTATTGTGGACCATAATATTTTATAGCTTATGGACCTGGTACGATGAGTTGCTAATGTTGTAGTATATGGAAGGGAGTATGTAGACAAATTATATATAACCGCCATAACTCACATTTAGTAGTTTATCGTATTATGGCATTTATGATGGACATTGAAGTAGAGATTTGTTTATGCGCAACTAATGTTCCTATATTAAATATTAATATTATGTGATTATTGGGCCAAATGGGAGAATGTAACTTATGTTTTTCTACGTGTATGTGGCACAATAGGTTTAAGGCCCATAATTAATATTTAATTAATGATCAAATATCATCCGTCCGATCGGTTACTTGATGGACATACCAGATTAAATAAGAACCTCTATAAATTGTTCCTCTCCCCACCTATTAGGGTTATCGTATTTTATTTTCTCTCTTCCATCACTAAAGTCGGCGGTAACGAAAGCTAGAGCAAGGGGCGAGAAACCAATTTTGAATTAACGCTTCCGCTTCACGATGATGGCTTACGATTCAGGTATTTTCTGCAACGATTTTGTGTAAGATTATCATGTTCAAGATCCTGGTATACAATTAAAGTTTATGCTTACAGTTGTATGGGGCTGAATGTTGGCCAGCAAGATTGCTCATGTCCAAAAGATGAAGGTAGCAGAGATGAGGATGTTGAGATGGATGTGCGAGCACACCAGGTTAGATAGGATCAGAAATGAGGTTATTCGCGATAAGGTGGGGATGACCTCTATTGAGGACAAGATGCGGGAAGCGCGGCCTAGGTGGTTTGGTCATATGAGGAGGAGGATCACAGACGCCCCGGTGAGGAGGTGTGAGAGATTGACATTGGAGGGCCTACGGAGAGGTAGAGGTAGGCCAAAGAAGAGGTGGGGAGAGGTGATTAGGCAAGACATGGCGCAACTTCAGCTGACCAAGGACATGACCCTTGATAGGAAGGTATGGAGGTCGAGAATTAGGGTAGTAGAGTAGGTAGTGTAGAGTGTTCATAACATTAGTATTGGCACACAGTCTCGTAATCTGTTGGTAGTAGTTTTTTATGACTAACTATTATTTTCTTTCATTGTTGATCACTTTACTGTCTTGTTGTGTTATTATGCTTTTATATGGCTTTTTGATACTGTCCCTTGTTGCCTATATTTCATTAATGTGGTACTTATACTATCCTGAGCCGAGGGTCTATTGGAAACTGCCCCTCTATCCTCACAAGGTAGGGGTAAGGTATGCGTACACACTACCCTCCCCAGACCCCACGGTTTGAGATAATACTGGGTATGTTGTTGTTGTAATATATATATATATATATATATATATATATATATATATATATATATATATATATATATATATATATATATATATATCTTCTCATTACTAATTATATTGTATGACTCCCTTCATTATTTAATCACCACTTAAACAATCCGAACATTATAATGGTAACATGATTTTGATGTTTATTCTAACTCATTTGACTTAAGCATTTTGAGGGCTATAATTGAATTTATAAATAAATAATTATACGTTTGTATTGTATAGACGTGTTGAAATTGAATGTTATTAACTTTCCGCTGCCCCATATAATATGTTTAAGTTGTATCGTACAAATATATGCTCTAGAAAAATTATACTGATTTCTATATGTCAAAAAATTCATATTTTATTAATAAAAAACTTATCTAAGTTTGAAGAGCCCAACATACGATTTGCAAAATTAGATTTGAACTTCAAACGTGATATTCAAGTCTTATTAGCATTTTCTTGAATGACATGATAATCTTCACCCCAAGTTAAACATAAGGAAATGTTAATTTTGTTCTTAAATTACTTCATTCATTCAAATAGAATGTCCACATTCACTAGTTATCCAGGACAAAATTATGTTTTCAAGAAAATAAACATTAAAATTACTCAATCTCAAAAGATAATTTATAAGGTGATCAATGCTCAAAATTATATAAAGAGATAACAACATATTTTCTCAAACTAATATGGGATACTGTGTCTGTGACAAACCCTATACTCAGACTAATTTGGAGCGTGTACAATATAATATGAGGCTCAGACATTTGGTAAATCAAAATTAGAGATCAGTCTAACTCAAATACTATATTATGAAAATAAACCTCAAACCTAACTCAGCTATTCTTAACAGCTTAGACTCTGATTCGACTAGGCTAATTATTCATCAATCCATTTGGATGTGAAATTTTGGGGGTTAATTTCTTGAATTGTCACTCAATTTTACTTTATTGCACCAATATTTCTTAACTCTTTTTTTATATAATGAACAAAATCAGTATACTATTCTTTCAACCGAAAATTCACTCAACTTTGTGTATCACATAAAGTTACTAGGTGGAAACAAAGTAGACACTTGCCAAGATACTTATGCAAAGTTGAATGACTTTTTATGAGACTTAGGTAAAATTGAGCAACTTTTTCTTTACAAAAAATAATCCAATAACTTTGATATAATAAAGTAAAAAATTAAAGTGATCCCATAAAATTACCTCTGTTTGTTATTGACTCCACATGCTTTACATTTAGACAAAAGAATTACTACTCAAGGCGTAATATTAATTTACTACACACACACACAAAAAAAAAAAATCAGTACACAAATATCCATGAGTTTAAAAAGGGCAGCCCGGTGCACTAAAAGCTAAAAATATCCATGAGTTTAAAACTAAAAATTTCTCCTTTCTTTAGAACTGCATTTGAAGTTACACCAGAAATGTAGCTTGTTTTCCCATAAATAAAGCAGTTAAGAGTGCCACAACAGTCAACACAATCAAGACATTGGAACAAGCAGATAGGAAAAAACTAAAAGCTGAAGATCATGGAAATTGAGAAAGAACATGATAACCAACCAAGGCATGAAGGAAGCATAACGAGGGACCATATGTACATAGACTATAAAAAAGGGCTGCTCGGTGCACAAAGCATCCCACGTTTACGCAGTGCCGGGGGAAGGGCCGCACTCCAAGGAGGTGTGAAGTAGGCAGCCTACCCTGACGCAAGCATCAGTGGCTGATTTCACAGCTCGAACCCGTAACCTATATATAGACTATTTGGATAATTGGATCAGTTCTCCATTGATGAGCCTCAGAAATGATGAGATATCCTACCCGAGCATTCTGAACTCAAGATCAGTCAGTTATCGATCCTAAGTACCTTCAGGTTTGTGAGGCAACTCATCCCCTCGGGCAATGAAGATAACTTACCGCACTTGGAAATTTCAAGTTTTTCAAGTGCGGTGAGATTTTCCAGCCACTTTGGCAATGCTGCAAAATTGGGGCACCTTTCCACCCTCAGGTATTGTAGAGTAGCACTGGAGCCTTCAAGCCATCGGGGCAAAGTAACTAATTGTGGTAACCCGGCAAGCACCAACATCTTAATGTTCCCGAGGCATTGAACATCTTTTGACTCCAATCCGGGTAAACCTCCAATAACTAGTGACCGGATCATCCTAAGTCCTTCAATATCTTGCCACTCCAATAATGTAAGCTCTTTACAGTCAACAATCAACAGATTCTCCAGAGCAGTAAGGTGTTTCATAGCACTTGGGAAAAAGGTCAGTCTTGGGCAACCGATAATTGCCAATGTGCGAAGGCTAGTAAGATACTGCAGGCCTTCAGACAAAGATACGAGATTCGTGCAGCTATAAATATACAAAGAACGAAGAGATGATAAGCAGCCAATTGCTTTATCAGGAAAACTTGATTGCTTGGTGGTTATATGCACGTGTCTTAGGCTGATCAAATTTCCTATATCTTTAGGTAATCCTTCAAGTTGTGCACAATGAGAAACTCGAAGTGTCTGTAAGCTCAGCAACTTGTTAATCGAATCAGGTAATTCTCTAATGCTTCCATTGGAACTTATGTCAAGATATCTTAAGTACTTCAATTCGCCAACAGAGCGAGGCAGCTCATCAAAACATGAATCACTTATATCTAGCACCCTAAGTTGCGCGAATCTTGCTATGCAGTTCTCAATGAACATTGTACTCATCGGCCCTACTCCATCAACAGAGAAGGATATGGTCCTCAATGTCTGGTTATTGAGAAGGGATGCTGGCAGTTCCTTGCCTGACAAATCATAGTCAGAAAATACCACATGTCTGACCTCATCAGAAATGCTTTGTGTGTGAGAAGCTACCGTACAGAATTCAACCCCTGCTGCTGACAGTGCAAGATCATGTACAAGGTCATGCAATCTACAGAGTGAGGTAAAAACAGAACGGTATTCTTCAACTTCTTGAAAAAAGGATCTCGACAATAACTCTTGGAAATATTGAATCCCAATGTGTTCAAGATCTTCAGATCGCTGATTCACGAGACCTTCTGCTACCCACAACTGTATCAATTTATCTATTTCAATCACACAGTCCTTGGGTAATATTGAGCAGTAAGCAAGACAAACTTTGAGATTAGATGGCAATAGCTCATAGCTTACGATTAGTGCAGGTGAAATGTCGTTATTCTGATTTGAGTTCCACATCTTATGATTTTTAACTTCATGCCACTTCCATTCCTTAGTTTCCATGTGTAATGAAGATCCTAAAAGCATTAAGAGTAAGGGATTTCCCTCACACTTCTGCACTATATCTGATGCAATCGCAACAAGATTTGGATATAGTACTTCTTGACCTTCTTCAAAGGCCTTACTCAAGAACAAAGTCAGACAATCTTCACTTGATAAACCCTTCAAACAGTATGCAGGAACCGTCCCCATTATCGAAGCTACTGCCTCATTCCGCGTAGTTACAAGAATCTTGCTTCCACAAGCACCCACCATCAACAACTTCTTCAATTCATCCCACTTTACTGGATCCTCATTCCACACATCATCTAGAACAATCATATACTTCTTTTCATACAAAGTCTCACGAACGAGAGTCTGCAGTTCATTCATATCATCATTCTCACACAAATCTTCTCTAATTGAATTCACAATTTGTTCCAATAATTTCTCTACTTGAAACACACGAGACACACGAACCCACACACGCAGCTGAAAATGACTAACTATCCTTGGATCATTATACACCAGTTTCGCAAGAGTAGTTTTCCCAATACCTCCAAATCCAACAACAGGAAATACAAAAAGGACTGCTTCATTTCCTGGTTTTAAAAGCGTTTCAACGACAATATCTCTATCAAAGTCCCTCCCCACAACACCAGAGTCATGCACATACGCATGTGTATGCATAAGCCCCCTTGCTCTGTGAGGACTAGGAAAGCCACCAAATCCCATCCTCTTAAAAAACACTCGGCTCCTACTTATCTTATCCAATATCTTAATGAGCTTTCGCGTTACAAGACACATTCGAATCCTATAGGCAAAAGGGTTTGATCTAGAGAAGGAAAAAACACACACCTTTGCTGATGTCGCGTCGGGAAGCAACTGGTTTTGCAAAGACCAAATTTCATACTCTTCAATCACATGCTCAGCTTCATAAAACGCGGGCTTTAGCATCTCAGCTACCTGATGATCAAAGAGATCATCAGATTCTGTGACTCTAACAAAGAGCTCTAGTTTTTTGAGTTGGGAATGCATTTTCAAAGTCCTTGCAATGTCAACAATAGTGTACAATTTCACTAGAAGCATATCAACCAGTACCTTCATATCCATGGTGATGGAAGGGAATGTTGCAGATTCTTGAAGCTGATCCATAGAGAAAGATTGGTTCTTGATTTACATCTTTCTTTTAGCAGAGGAAGTAAAGGAAGTACAAACTAATTAATAAGTGCAAAGATTGGTACTTTATTGGACTATAGGATATCCTTGTGAGAACTGAAGAGCGTTTGCTTCTTGTTGACTTCTAGGGAATGAAATTAAATCATAATCAACAAACTAGGAAGTTTCTTCGCATCAACAAGTTGGGTAAAAAGAAGAGGACAAACTTTATAGTGTTGACTTGACTTTGAGCTAACTAATATGTCACTGTAGCAGCATTTTTATATTGCTAATTGGCAAAGTTTATTACAATGGCAGAAGTGGTGCAAACTTGACATGCTTGCCAGTTGTTTTAGAGGTCCTTCGCTCTCAGAGGACATTTCACAAACAGGTGGGGAGCTTCACCTTCGCCGCACTAAAATCTTGTGGCCAATGTAAGTTCAAACCAAATTTGACTAGTATTTCCTTTTTGGATATTTAGACAAAGTTACGTCGAATTATCCCTCCACTATTTAGTATCGGTACTTTGTTTAATTAATTCAATAAAATAGGATACATTTTTACTAAGTGGGCGTATTTCCGAAAAAAAATGTAAAAAAAAGAAGTGAAAATGATAGTATTTGATATTTCGAGTTGTGTTTGGACATGAATATAATTTTGAGCTATTTTTGAATTTTTGTGAGTGATCTGAAGCGAAATTCATTCTTTTGGAAAATAGCCTTTTTGGAGTTTTTCAAATTTTCGAAAAAATTCCGAAATTCATCTTCAAGTGAAAATCAAAAATTGATTTAAAGTGCAATCTCTGTATTTTCCTTCTATAATATACACGCGAAATGACATAAATTGATTGAGCTTGTCCACGTACTAGTGTAGAGAATAAAAAAAAAATAATTTTTGTATTACACAAGATTCAGGAAAGAGTCGTATCACTAGAAATGCGACGTAGACAACCTACGCATAAAAAAAATAGGTTTAAGCCAAACTTTTAATTAGAATTGTACTTGAAACCTCTTAATCAGAAGCCAAATAGTGTAGTCACACGGCAATTAACTAATGCAGAATTTTGTACTTCATAACAAATGCAGTATAAAATAATACTCCTTCGATCTTAATTTATGTATCATATTTTTCTTTTTAGTCCGTATCAAAATATTTTTTTATTTAAAAATAATATAACTTTAAATTTCTTACTTTATCTTAGTGATATGATTTACAACCACACAAATATTTATAGCTTATACTAGACAACTTTCAAAAGTCATTTTTTTTTTTAAATTTCGTGTCCAATCAAACACAGAATATGAATTATTATGCACTGATTGATTTTGCTAATACCTATAGCCAGACGTGCCTAATTTTGTGAACCCCAAAAGTCAAGTACTCAACTCCCATGCCTCAATCCAAGGGCGAAGTGCAACAATAGCTTCTTTTAGGCCCTCTATTTAAAATATATTCATATTTTGTAATGTATTTAAAGATTAGTTAATTCATCCAAAATTTACAATTAAGTATTCTGAATTTGAAAATTCAGGACTAGTATTCTGAATTTTTGAGCTGCTAATTTAAAATTCAGGATACTTCTGAACTAAAAAGGACAGCTCGGTGCACTAAGTTCCCGCTATGCACGGGATTCGGGTAAGAACAGGACCACAAGGGTCTATTGTACGCAGCCTTACCCAACATTTTTGCACAATGCTGTTTCCACGGCTCTAACCCGTCATCTCCTGGTCACATAGCAGTAACTTTACCAGTTACACTAAGGCTCCTCTTACAGAAATTTCTGAACTACTAATTTTTCAGGATATAAGATTCAAAGTTATGCACACAATTTTGGAACGATATCCTGAATTTTGAACTTTAAACTTTGAACAAAATTGACTAATCTTTAAATATATTTTAAACATACTCAAAAGTGGCTCCATGATATTATTTCCACTCAATCCAACTCATTTTCCTTGTTCCTTCTCAGTTATAACCAAGTCATTGAGAACAGCAAACTGCCTCTATCTAGATTTTTTCCTAGCTATATTTTTCACACTGCCAAAAATTTCTTTCCCTTTACCTTTTCACACCATCTGAAAAATATGGCAGCAGAATCTTTTCTCTTCAATATTGCAAACTCCATCTTAGGAAAATTAGGATCACATGCACTTCAAGAATTTAACTTAATTTGGGGTGTTAAAAATGAGCTTAACAAATTAAAGAAAACCTTAATTACCATTAGAGATGTACTCTTGGATGCTGAAGAGCAACAAATCAAGAATCATGAGTTGACAAATTGGCTTGAGGAACTTAAAGATGTTCTGTATGTTGCTGATGATTTTCTTGATGAAATTCAGACTTATGGTCAACAAAGGCAAAGGGTTAAATCTAAGGTTGGTTTTTTATTCTCACCCTTTAAAATGATTCTTTTTAGATACAAAATGAGTCATAGGATAAAAGAAATAAGGGGGAGATTAGATAGTATTGCAGCTGATAAAGCTAAATTCCACTTATCTGAGAGAAGTATTGCCTTAGAAATGAAAAGGGATTTGACATATTCCTTTATACTTCCATCTGATGTTGTTGGAAGGAGGAATGAGAGTGAAGAGATTGTTGAAGTTCTAATGCAAGAAAATGGTTTTGATGAGTGTCTCTCTGTGGTTTCAATTGTTGGAATTGGAGGTGTGGGGAAAACCACACTTGCTAAATTAGTGTACAGAGATGAGAGGATAGTAAAGAATTTTCCTTTGAGGATTTGGTTGTGTGCCTCACAGGATTTTGATGTCATAAAGTTGGCTAGGAACATTGTTAATTTGGCGAGTGGTGTATCGTGTGATAACTTTAACGTTGAACAAGTGCATGCTTCACTTCAAGATGCATTGAGGGAGAAGAGGTTTTTACTCATCATTGATGATGTTTGGAGTCGAGATCGTTCAAAGTGGTTAGAATTGAGAAGTTTGTTGATGGTTGGAGCGCGTGGAAGCAAGGTTGTTGTAACCACTCGTAGTGATTATATTGCCTCGATGATGGAATCTGTTGTTACATACAGCTTGAAAGAACTACCGCACGAGGATTGCTTCTCTTTGTTTCTGAAATGGGCGTTTAGAAATGGACAAGAGAGGCATTTCCCGAACTTAACTAAAATTGGAGAAGATATAGTAAAGAAATGCAAAGGAGTGCCTTTGGCAGTGAAGACTCTAGGTAGTATGTTATATGCGACAACTGATGAAAGGGAATGGTTAAAAGTGAGAGATGATGAGATATGGCAACTAAAACAGGATAGTGATGATATCTTACCTGCACTAAGATTAAGCTATAATCAGTTGCCATATTACTTGAAGCAATGCTTTGCTTACTGTTCGATATTTCCCAAGGGTCAAGAAATCGCGAGCATCATGCTGATTCAATTGTGGTTGGCGCAAGGGCTGATACACTCATCTAATGAAAGCCAAGAGTTGGAAGATGTTGGTGTCCGCTACGTGAAAGAGTTGTGTTCGAGATCTCTTTTTGAAGAGGTTGAAGCATACGACTCATTTGTAACTTTTAAAATGCATGATCTTGTTCATGACCTTGCAGTACTAGTTGCACAAACCGATTGTTGTGTCATAAAAAACAATACTGATAGTATAACTGAGAAGGTTCGTCATGTAACGCTTTTCAATTATAGTCCTGCAGAGAAAAGCATTCCGGAAATTTTATGCAAACAAAATAGAATTCGGACCATTTTTGCTCCGTCTGAAGGATTTGAAAGGTATGCTGCTCTTTTGGTTGGTAAATGCATTTCAAGATTCAAGTACTTGCGTGTGTTAGATTTACGCCATTCAAGTCTTGAGACTTTGCCAGATTCCATTGGAAACATGAAGCATCTAAGGTACATTGATTTTAGTGGCAACAACAACATCCAGATGCTTCCCAGTAACATTTGCAAGTTGCCGAATCTGCAAACTTTGCGGCTTGTTCTTTGCACAAAACTTCAGAAATTGCCAAGAGAGCTGGGGAATTTGGTCAGTCTAAGACATCTGTACTTGACAACCAAAGAGCAGAATTTGCCAGAGAAAGCATTGGGATCCTTGGCTCTTCTTCAATCCTTATCAATATTTGGATGTGAAAATCTTGTATCACTATTTGATGGAATACAGAAGCTCACAAAACTTAGGACTCTAGTGATCGGTGATTGTCCGAGGTTGACTTCTTTGCCAAGGGGCATAGTTCTATTGTCAGCCTTAGAGAGCTTTATCATTGTCAATTGTGAAGCGCTTATGTTGTCCGACTGGCAAGATATTCAGGGCCTAAAGCGAATACGGTCACTTGTGATCGGAGGACTTCCACAATTGGTGGATTTGCCCGAGTGGTTGAAAGGGGATTCTAGTAGTCTAAAATTCATTCGCATCTCGACTTGTCCAAGCTTTGTTGCATTGCCTGCTTGGCTGGAGAATGTCACAGCCCTCGAGAAGCTTGAGATTACAGGATGTCCAAAATTGTCATCTCTGCCGGATAGCATGACTTCTCTTACTACAATGAGGATGCTGAAAATTCAGAAATGCCCTGGATTAACTAGAAGATGTGAAAAGGATACCGGAGAGGATTGGTCAAAGATAGCTCACATCCAAGAAATTCATCTTAATGATATCAGAATATACAGTGAGGTACAACTTTCTTTTATTCTTCCTTGATTCCTTTCTCCTCCCACCCCATTAGAGCGCAAAAAACTCGAGCAAAAGGTCTTAAAATTGAAATTTGAACTTTATTCATGTATATACTTTATTGCTTAGTCTAGTACTCTTTATCTCTTTGTTGACTAGTATAGGTTCCAGAATCAAAGAATTTTCAATGCCCTTCGATGAATCTGTCAAAATAGTCCCTTCGATGGGCTACAATTTTTTCCAAAAGATTTTTGTCTGAATTATGAGGATTCATAAAAAAAAATGATTAGTTTTAGGCTGGCTGTCAACCTACTGCAACCCTCCACCTTTATCTGGTTTGTGAAGGTCAAAGTGAGCAAGCTCACACAGAGCGAGTTAAGTTTTAGTTTGTTTAATCCAATATGTTGCTCTTTATTAAGAACTATCTCAAGTGATAAAATGCACCACGGGGAATGACTCAAAATCGACCTTATGTTGGCCTGGTTACTTACTGGCTTCCTAGAGGATATCGAGGCTCGTTACTAGATGCTTCAAACAACATGATGAATTGCTTCTTGTAGTAGTGTTTTGAATGAACTACTACAGTTTTGAGTTTGAAGGTTACATGACTGAATATGAAATTCTTATGGTTAGTGCTTACATAGAGCCAAAATGCTTTCTGATTATCCCTCAAGTGCCCATTTTCCTTAATGATCTGTGCCCCCCTCTCTCTCTCACACACACACAAAATGGATGAAAAAAAGTACACCTGAAGCCGTATTCGCATATGGAACCAAGTTCTTGAATGTCTGTTAACGAGCTTTGTCTGTTATGCTGTGTTTTCTCTTGAGTTCATTTGCCACTTCCACAATTACATCTAAAGCAACTTTTACTAAGACCAATGTAGTTGTATGTAAACCAAGAGCAATAGCATAACAACAACAACAACAAAAAACCTAATGTGGGTCCCATAGGTGGAGTCTGGGAAGGTTAGTGTGTACGCAGACCTTACTCCTACCTTGTAAAGGTAGAGAGGCTGTTTCCGATAGACCCTCGGCTCAAGAGAAATATATAAAGAAAAGAATCCATGTAAAGAGAGGCAGTAACGATAGTCAAAAAATAAAATAACCGAAGCAACATCAAGAGCAATTGCATGATGAACCAAAAAGTATTGTTAAGAATAATGAATTACTATCTTGTCTGCATTAGTGACTGGATTATGCTGATTTCTCACATCATATATCAAATATTGGACCTATTACTAACATGTTATTGATACATTTCCATAAAGATGTTAGACCTCTGACTCCAATGCAACCTAACTCCTTAATTTTTTATGTAGGTGAGATGAATGTGTCCAATTTATGGCGGATGTCTCACAACACATAGGAGTTTACAGATGACAGCTCCAAGACCTACTCAAAGACCATGTTCTCTTTTAGATGAAAAAATAAAAAAACTATTGTAGAAATTTAATTACTTGTATAAAACACTATGCATGAATTTCATGTTACCATTTTAATCACTCTTAAATCTTCTCTCTCAACTTTGCTTGATGACCTGTGAATAGTTGAAAGGGGAGCCTTGGAGCAACGATAAAGTTGTCTCCGTGTGACCTATTAGGTCACAGGTTCGAGCCGTGAAAGCAGCCACTAGTGCTTGCATTAGGATAGGCTGTCTACATCACACCCCTTGGAGTGCGGCCAGTGGCGGAGCCACATGCGTGTCAACTGACACCCCTTTGTCGGAAAATTACACTGTGTAGTTAGGTAATTTCTTATAAAATATGTATATATACTATGTATTGACACCCCTTGACTTCTTGGTGAGTTTATTTCTTCATATTTTGACCCCCCTTGATGATAATCCTGGCTCCGCCACTGAGTGCAGCCCTTCCCCGGACCTTGCGTGAGTGCGGGATGCTTTGTGCATTGGGCTATTCTTTTTTTTTTAGTTTATCTTTTTTGATAAATTTTAATTATTAATAGTGTGAAATATCCAGTATTGTGGTTGTCTTGATTGGTTAGAAAGGAACAAAATCCATCAAAGAACACATGCTTACGCGCACAGGCTCACTCTACGTGAAAAACTTGCCAGCACACAAGTTTACACTAAACCACACAATTTTTTAGTTTGGTGTAAATATCGGGTGCGAGTAAATTTTTTCTTTTTTTATCCTTTCCATCACATTCCTTCAAACTAATATTATCCTAGGCTCTATTCATGGAGGGGAATCAAATGAAACAAATAGCAAGACAGAAGGATTTTGGTGCTACAAAATGTTTAAGTGTTCAACAACAATCCAATATAAGCAATAACAATCCAGTATAAGCACACAGGTGGAGTCTGAACTCTGAAGAGGGTAGTGTTACGCAGACCTTACCCCTACCCTGGGGTAGAGAGGTTATTTCAGATAGACCCTCGGCCCAAGAAGATAACAAGAGACAATAGAACAGTAACAACAACGGAGGCCAGAAATGTTGTGGGAAGGGACTTTGATAGAGATAATGTTGTTGAAATGCTTTTAAAATCAGGAACTGAAACAACCCTTTTTGTATTTCCCATTGTTGGAGTTGGAGGCATTGGAAAAACTACTCTTGCTGAATTGGTGTATAATGATCCAAGGGTAGTTAGTCATTTTCAGCTGTGTTTGTGGGTTCGTGTGACTCGCGTGTTTAATGTAGAGAAATTATTAGAACAAATTGTCAATTCAGTTAGAGATGATTTACGCGAGAATCTTGATATGAATGAACTGCAGAATCTAGTTCCTGAGACTTTGTATGAAAAGAAATATTTGCTGTTTTAGATGATGTGTGGAATGAGGACCCAATGAAGTGGGATGACTTGAAGAAATTATTGATGGTGGGTGCTTGTGGAAGCAAGATTCTTGTGACTACGCGGAATGCGGCAATAGCTTCGATAATGGGGACGGTTCCTGCATATAATTTGAAGGGTTTATTAAGTGAAGATTGTCTGACTTTGTTCTTGAGAATGGCCTTTGAACAAGGTCAAGAAGTACTATATCCAAATCTTGTTAGGATAGCGTCAGATATAATGCAGAAGTGTGAGGGTAATCCCTTAGTATTAATGATTTTAGGATCTTCATTGCATATGGAAACTAAGGAAAGAGAGTGGAATGAAGTTAAAAATCATGAGATGTGGAACTCAAAGCAGAATGACAATATTTACCAGCATTAAAAGTGAGCTACGAGCGATATTCTTGCTTACTGCTCAGTATTTCCCAAAGGCTGTGTGATTGAAATAGATAAATTGATACCGGTAATGAATCAGAAGATAAATTGGGATTCAATATTTCCAAGAGTTATTGTCGAGATCCTTTTTTCAAGACGTTGAAGAATATCGTTCTGTTTTTACCTCACTCTGTAAATTGCATGACCTTGTACATGATCTTGCACTGTCAGCAGCAGGCGTTGAATTCTGTACCATAAATTCTCATATGCAAAACATTTCTGATGAGGTTAGACATGTGTCATTTTCTGATTATGATTTGTCAGGCACGGAATTGCCAGCATCTCTTCTCAATAACTAGACATTGAGAACCATATCCTTCTCTGTTGATGGAGTAGGGCCGATGAGTACAATGTTCGTTGAGAACTGCATAGCAAGATTCGCGCAACTTAGGGTGCTAGATGTAAGTGATTCATGTTTTGATGAGCTGCCTCGCTCTGTTGGCGAATTGAAGTACTTAAGATATCTTGACATAAGTTCGAAGGCAGCTTAAAGAATTGCCTGATTCGATTAACAAGTTGCTGAGCTTACAGACACTTCGACTTTCTCATTGTGCACTACTTGAAGGATTACCTAAAGATATAGGAAATTTGATCAGCCTAAGACACTTGCATATAACCACCAAGCAAACATGTTTTCCTGATAAAGCAATAGGCTGCTTATCATCTCTTCGTTCTTTGTATATTCATAGCTGCACGAATCTCGTATCTTTGTCTGAAGGCCTGCAGTATTTTACTAGCTTTCGCACATTGGCGATTATTGGTTGCCCAAGACTGACCTTTTTCCCAAGTATTATGAAACACCTTACTGCTCTGGAGAATCTGATGATCGTTGACTTTGAAGAGCTTACATTGTTGGAGTGGAAAGATATTGAAGGGCTTAGCGGTCATTGGTTATTGGAGGCTTACCCGAATGGGAGTCAGAAGATGTTCAATGCCTCGGGAGCCTTAAGATGTTAGTTCTTGCGCGGTTGCCACAGTTAGTTACTTTGCCGCGATGGCTTGAAGGTGCCAGTGCTACTCTACAATACCTGAGAGTGGAAAGGTGTCCCAGTTTTTCCTCATTGCCAAAGTGGCTCGAAAATCTCACTGCACTTGAAAAACTTGAAATTTCCAAGTGCAGTAAATTATCAGCATTGCCCGAGGGGATGAGTTGCCTCACGAACCTGAAGGTACTGAGGATCGACAACTGTCCAATCTTAAGTTCAGAATCCAAAGGCACTCATATTTCTGAGGCTCGTATCAACAGAAAACTGATTCAATGATCCAACTATCTATATCTGTATGGACCCTTGTGTTGCTTCCTTCATGGATAATCATGTGCCGTTTAATGTTATGCCTTGAGTAGTATCTTTGCCTATTTTTTATACTTTTAGCCTTTTGAATCTGATAATCATGTAAAGCACGTGGCGTCATCACAGACAGAGGTACTCTAAAATATATCTAGGCATGATGAGTACTAGTTTCTTTCCGAATGTATTGGTAAAGATTATGCTATGTCCTAAAGCTCTACCTTCCCAGGCTAGGGGTAAGGTCTACATACACATTACCCTCCCTTCCCAGACCCCACTTGTGGTATCCCACTTGGTTTGTTGTTGTTGTTCCTTGTTGCTAACAAAGCCCGATAGTCTGTATGTACAGAGTTACAGACTGTAACATCTCATGCAGCCAACTATCTGGCTGCTTGCTTTCTATATTATGTATTTGGTTTAACCATCCGGTGTCCGTATCCTACTGGGCTCGACTAATCTGGATTGCACGGTGTAGGCTATCTAACCAGACAAGTTCTTCAGTACCATGACTCTAGCTTCATCTTTGATTTAATTTGCAAATAGGTATACTCCTTCCAAGAAAAATCTCAAAGGATCTGGAAAGTTGATGGTACCATCAGATTTGGAACCAAGAGAATACATGATTAAGCGGAAGGGGAGCCTTGGCGTAGCTGGTAAAGTTGCTGCCATGTGACCACGAGGTCACAGGTTCAAGCCGTGGAAATAGCCTCTTGCAGAAATGTAGGGTAAGGTTGCGTACAATAGACCTTGTGGTCAGACCCTTCCCCGGACCCGCGCATAGCGGGAGCTTAGTAAACCAAGCTGGCCTTTTTTAGAATACATGATTAAGCACTTTATGACTTCTAGAGGAAACAAGAAAGGTATGTTACTACTTTTATTGGATATATCATTCTTGTTCAGATTGAAAACTTAAAGAAACATAAAAACAATGGTAGATTTCACTACCCTTCTTCACACATGTGTTCACTTGCTTGAGTATTACAAATTTGATCTTGAAAAGAGAAAAATCTATTCCTATTAAAACTTGTCTAGAAATTGACCTTTTCTAAGTATGCTCATTTCCTTCTGGTTATTTACGGACATGAACAAGACTAACATCATCGATGACAGGTCCACACATGTGACCGAAGTCATGTATCTTCGTGTGATAGTATGGATTATAGAAAGCTATTGTTGTTCTACTTGTATCCGCCTGGAACTTGAAGCTTGCTTTCTTGTACCATCCTTTTCCACTTGATACAAAGGAAATTTCTGTACTGGCCTTGCCAGCAAATGCTTGAACTGTCATTGATCCGTGGCAGTCATTGTTGGCATCGCCGATGGTGAAAGTCAAGTTGTAGAATTGTTTGGGGACTGTTCTTACGATCTGTGCAATGCCTGTTTCCCTTCCTCCTATCAATTCAACAGCTCCAAATCCTGAAGGCACTAAGAAATGCTTCGAGTCGATGTATTTTGCTGGTTTTGCAAACTGAACCATCCATCCGGGAATTGGTGAGTACGGGCCTTGTTTCAGAGGGAGGACGAGCACCCCTGTCGAGAAGTTCTTGAATACATGAGGACCATTTTCAAATCCACCATTTTTCACCAAGTTACCTGCATACATTGTCCAAGAAAAAGGTATTGCATCAGAATCTGATTTTATATGCACCATTATACTAAGCTGAGAATTTTCACAATGTAGTGGGCGCATTTGCTCAAATGGCCTTTTTCTGGCCACTATTTAAATTCTGTCTCAGGGCGTAGGGCTATGATCGTAACCATTGGTTTGGCCGATTATACAGTCTCCCTTGGTTGAGACTTAAGGTTGCTAGCAAGATTCAGGTCAAAGCCACACGGCATTGTGGTGAGACGTATCATCCAACTACTTTTAAAGACGAAATTAGCCCACTGGACAAACGAGGAGGGATTTTAAAAAAGGGCAGCTCGGTGAACTAAGCCCCTCTATGCTCGGGGTCAGGGCAAGGGCCGAATCACAAGGGTCTATAGTACACAGCCTTACCCTGCATTTCTGAAAGAGGTTGTTTCCACGGCTCGAACCCGTGACCTCCTGGTCACATGACAACAACTTTACCAGAGGAGGGATTTTAAAAAATGGCCTAAAAAAGGCCATACAACAACAACAACATGAAAGGCCATATGGCACAAATAATCCGATGTATCGTAGGGTTGAAACTTACCTTTAGTATATGTTGCCGGGCTCATTTCCTTGATTGCAACATGGTCTATAAGTGGTCCACAAGTTGGATCTTCTTGGATACCAGGGTTGTGAAATGTGACCTTAACAAGATCAGAGTTTGCTTTGAAAGCCCAAGCATAAGTATCACCACCATCAGCACTATATAGTGTCTGAATGGGAAGATCACTCGACATTCCTGCAGCTGAGACGGTAAGGACCTCGTCTTGAGCACAAGTTCTGGTGGCTCCAAATGTGAGGGAATATGTTGTGTTTGGCTTCACCTTTACATATTGAGAGATAGAAGCCTCATTCCCTAACCGAACCGCATGGGCCCCACGAGGGATCGGGAAGTAGAAGCCGCCCGGCTGGGGCCCACCGGATACCCATTCTACTACACCCTTTTTTTCCCATTTGGGCAAGGAGTATTTGCCAATGATCACTGTTTTCTTCATATTTGATGGTTTTGGCCCCTGTTCAAAGTCTCCATTTTGCAGTAAATCTGTGAAATATTACAAAAAGAGATCAATATCACCTCTCAGCTAGCAGTTTATTGGAGATAACATTCACCCAAATATTCTGAGTGATTAGTTATTTCAGGAAACAAATAGCTCAAGAATTTCATTTGTTGTGACTTATAGACCTACAAACTTGTTAAATCCATGCATACAGTCGATGTTGCTCAGACTCTTCAAAAATGCAGACGCATGCGTGTCGGATCCTCCAAAAGTAGTGCATTTTTGGAGGATCCAACAGGGTGCGGCAGCATATTTAGAGATCCGTGCAACATAGCATACAGTACAAAAATGCTCAAATGCAATCTTATTGGCTAAGGTCTATAAGTTAGCTACAACCACAACTTGATCTATTTGCTACTCTTCTAGCGCAGTGGCGAAGCTACGACTTTGGCTAAGAGTGTTCAAGATTTAACCGATATGCATAAAAAGTAATATCAAGGTCACGAGTTCGAGTTGTGGAAGCAAGGCTGCCTTCGTCGCCAGAGGCGGACTTATGCTATACCGAGAGGGGTCACCGGCACCCCTAAAGTTTGGAAAAAATTCCATATATACATAGTCCTTAAAAAATAGTGATATATTAGTAGTGTGCACCCTATATACAAATCAGATTTTGGTTGAATCCAAAAGTGCACCCCCACCTTCAAATCCTGGGTCCGCCTATGTAATCATCACACCCCTTGAGGTGCGGCCTTTTGCGGGTCCGGGGTGAATGCGAGATGCCTCATGCACCAGGCTGCCTATACACAATATAATGTACCGGCGAAAGGTGTTCAACAACACATTACCAAATGACTCTACATATCAATAGCATCCTTATTATATAATGCAAAATAATTTTTTTAAGTACTACTCATCTTTATAGCAGCTAGAGTTGCTCACTTTTAATAACACTCAAGAAAGTAAAGAAGAAATTTACATAAGAGTAGAACTTACCATCAAGATATGGAACAGATGTTGCAGAAGCAAAGCTGATGTACAAACAGAAAATGAGTACAAAAGAAAGAGAGAAAAGGGAAGCCATTTTAGTGCAAAAACTTAGTGAAAAAAGAAGTGAGTGTCAAATAGAATGAAGAGAAAAAGCCAAGAACATGTCTTATTTAAAGAGTAATGAAGGCAAAATTATAAAAATTTAGTAAAGATAAGATTAAAAGGAAATGGAAAAAGAAAAAGTGTATAGCCATTACATAGTGCCACTAAATTAGCCGTGAAATGTGTCGGGTTGTCTCATTTTCCTCTTTATTTTCATTGAAAACTTGATATTATTTTATTAACAAAAGGGCTTAACTTTTATGTACTTATAATATACTACAGTCAAACATCTCTATAACGGCTACTACCATTTATAACTACACTTCTTTATTACGACCAAGTTTTGGAATCAATTTTCATCTTATGTGTAATACATTTTCTTTATAATAACACTTCACTGTAACATCCAAAAAATATCCGACAACGAGGTTATTATACAGAGGTTTGACTGTGATTTCTTACTATATCAAATTAACTATTGACCTACAACAACCAATAGCATAGTAGTTTGATTTGACAACTTAAGAAACATAAAAATAACATATTATATTCAGTTAAATTATATGGATAGTGTAAAATCTTTTTACAATATTATATAGTGTATGTAACTTAAATTCTTACCACCAACGGATAAAGTGAGATAATTGGAAACCTCTTCCTCTTAACTAGAGGCGATATATTCAGAATCCTTCCATTTTAACCGGAGGTCTCTGGTTCGTGCTCGAAAAATAAAAAAAACTTTTTGGTAAAGAGCGTTTTACCCTCTTAATGAGCTTACTCGACAAAAATTTGAATTAGTTGTCCATGATTTTGGATACGAAATGGAAAAAGGGGCAGCGTTGTACACAAAATATCCCGCATTCACGTAGGGTTTGGGAAAGACTGCACGCCAAGGGGTATAATACAGACAGCCAATCGTAAGCATTAATGACTGCTTCTACTGCTCGAACCCGTTACATATAGGTGAGACAACTTTACCTGATTTAAAAAATTAATAAATTCTTAAACGAGTCAAATACAAGCCAAGAACGTGGCTTACCTAAAAGTCTTAATTAGTTGCCGTAATTTTCTCTGTGTCACTTGGAATAGTTGAAAATTGTAGATTTCAATGAAGCTTCCTTTTAGTTTATTCTTCTACTTCACATGATATCTTAACTAGCCTTTGACTTATAATCCAATGAAATGAATCTGTACAGACAAGTACAAACTGACTTTTCACTAATCATTCATTTCCATTAATTGATAGAACATGTTTGCGTAATACCCTTTGAATTTTATTAATTGCTCCCGATCTCAATTTATACGAGACTCTTCGCTTTTCGAGTTTTTATCGTGTATTTGAACGTAGAATCTTATAAGCTTTTCAAAATTAAATTTACATATTTGAAAACTAAGTAAAGGTACGATAAGTTACAATAATTATTAATTTAAAATATTGAAAAGACATGAAAAAACTACAGTCAAGATATAATTCTTTTGACTCTCGAAATCGGAACATCATGATCACATAAATTGGGACGGGGCCAGGGGGGAAGGGAGTATAAAATATTAGTTAGGGTCCCTTTGAGTTATGGTTGATATTTATGATTTGCATGTGAACCAGCATCTCAAATAGTAGAGTATGGTTCACGTTCTGCTTATCAATTTTTCGGGGTATTATCACTTTGCCTTTAGCCCGCGTCAGAAATTATTTATATTCATTAGCCGAAAAATTGTATAAAATTTGTATAATTTTTATATATAATATGCAATATATATACAAAAAACACATTTTTTCGATTATTATTTTTAGAGTAGCTATACAGATTCATTTCCCTTTTTTTCCTTGTTAATTAAGAGAAGCAAATGTTTATAGTATTATATACCAACTGGTGAAAATTGAATATCTATAGAGTGTACTAACAAATTCATAAAATTTACACTCCTTGTCATTGATATGCAATGTGTTTATTTTATTAATATTTACAATCACTTCGAAAAAAGAATGAACAGTTGAAATATGAATTAAACTAATAGAGGATCTTTTTACTCAGTATAAGCCTTTCTAGTTCTTCAACTCTTAATTTTTTTTCTTTTTTCTATCGAAGGAGAGTGGCTATCACTAAATTTTATTCACTATAATAATAAAGTCATAAAATAAATTTTTATGTATTTACTGTAATAATAAAGTTACAAAACTATTATTATCACATAAAATATCGAAACTTTTATTATAACAGTTACTACAAAACTTTACCTGTTATAATAGTAAAACCACTTAATGTGTAGATTATATATGTCATTATAGTGGATAATATTTAGTTACTTTTACTATTGGTGAATTGGTGATTTTATTATTATAGGAGACAAAATTCAATTGCTTTAATATGACAGAAGATATTTTTGTAATTTTAATTCTATGGTGGATAAAATTTACGTTAAATTAAGCCGAAAAGTGAGTATTCTCACGTGACAATTTGAAGATTTTATGTAGGATTTGCATTCTGTGGAATTTTTTTTTCTAGAATGTTAATATTTCTTTAATTTTAACTGAATAAACAAAGAAAAAAGAAATAAATTCTAAAGTCCATCTTGTCCCCTTTGGTACGCCGGTTGGTACGGCAAGCGCGGTGCCCATTTCACTTGCATGTGCGATCATAAGCTCCCTTGATTATAATTTGGTCTCTACGCACTGAATTTTTATTTTTTTAAAATTCCTTTTCACACTTATTGTCATTTGTTAAATTTTTTGTCTAATGAATCTTGTACCTGCCGTTAGAAAAAATTCTCATTTTTGTCCCATTAACTCATAACGAAATTCCAATCTGAGAATAATGTTTACCTCGAAAATATGAATAACAATTAAATTTGATTTGTGGTTTTAAAGATATGTGATTAGATTCAACACCAATTAATAATCAAGAAATATGAAGTAGAAATAAAAGAAACAAGTGAATCAAACCAAAGTTACTCAGCAGCGGTGACCTCGAGCTTAGTGACCTCGAGGTAGGTTCAGAGCAATAAGAATAATTAAGTAAGAAAAGTAAAGAAAGAGCAGTAGAGCTGAAGGACAATTCTGATGAACAGTAAGAGAGAAAAGTAGAATAGTATATTCTTGCCAATAATCAGATGATGTTACAAATGATTGGGATCCCTTTATATAATAGGGGAACCCTAAATAAGGTATATCTCTATTTACAGTAAGGAATATTCTTGGTACAGCTGTCTAACCGCCTAGTACGGAATCATACAATCATATTCCGGAATTTGCGCTATTATCTGGGAGACGTGGCAGGAATCTAGCCCATTTTGTTACAAGTCCATAATGGTACTATCTTGGGGTCGAGCATACTCGGCTTCGGCGTCCATTGTACTTTGCTCCGTGGTCATTGCATCCTACCTTCAAGCTCGGATCTGATCCATCGGGCTCGAACTCGGCCTTGTCCAAACTCGGGTTCGAAACGAACCCTCGAGCCTAGAAATCGGAGGCCTCTGATTTTGACCGTATACAGACAGTCCCCGCATTTCTTAGAGTGGTTCGATAAGAAACGATTTGATCTTCAATGCTCCGATGCCTCAGTCCCAATGCTAGTTTCGTGATGTCAGTGGCTGAAGTGACTGAAAAGGTCGCTTTCGTGCAGTTCCCAAAGTCATTAATTGGAGGCGGCTGACGGTCGGCTGTTTGGCTTCTCCACTACGCTTGAGTAACCTCTATAAATAGGCCAACTTCATCATTTCACAAATTTTACTTCTCTAAACGCTTTCAAAATTTCATTAGCTCCTTCTCTAAGTTCATCCTTCTCTTTAGTTTGTCTTTACTTCATAATCAACCCTTTCTTTTTGAATCACTTCACCACAATGGCTAAGACGTCTAAATCCGTTCCTCAAAAAGAAAAAACTTCTTCATCATCGCATCCGGCCAAAAGTAAAACGGTAGCGCCACCTCGTATCGAGGAGTGTATTCCCAAGCCGTGCGAAACAACATCTTATTTCAAAATTGAAAAACCTGTATTGACACTAGGTCGATGTGAGCCCATGTCCTGATACGTCTGTTTAATAGCCGAGGATGAGCTCGAGTAGGTAAAAAAGGACTACAAGTGGGAGAACAAAGACGTAGTGATCCCTTCCCCCGAGGAGGATATCACTACATATAAAGCGGGGTGCTTAAGCGTGTATACCTACCCATTCACGCTGGGCCCTGCAAATCCAGCTCTGGGTCCCATAGATCCAGCTATTCTTGATTTCTGCCAAAATACCAAGTGACGCTTGGCCAAATCTACCATTCATTCTGGCGAATTGTTCATTTGATCAGATTCTTCTCGATCCAGGTCGAGGGGATGCCTTTTACCCTCGACCAACTGATCAGGCTGTATAGTCCCCGACTTTATCAAGGTGGCTTGATAAAACTACAACGCCGATCCTCAAAATCTCTCTTCTCCAGCATCGATGAGGACAAAGACCGAGGATGGATGAGCCGATTTGTCCGAGTCAGGACCTCTGACCTGATTCCTGCTGAGAGGATGCCATTCCCCGAGGAATGGAACATGAAACGTAAATACATAGTAACTTTATACCCTGCTTTCTCTTCTTTTTCTCGACTTTATCTTTTCCCTCGGTCTAACCCCTTTCCGATGGCGCAGCTATTGCTTGGTTTCCTAGAGCGGTCCCGGGCCTCGAAGGTTGGGTCCGAAAATTGGCTTCCACTTCCTCATATGCGGAGCGTTGCTGGCGAGATTTGGCCAAGGGCCGATGAGAGGCTAAAAATCATGGTGAGTTCTCTTGTTTGTTTACTTGTAACTCTTTAGTGGAATACTTGCTTTGTTTTTATGCAGGTCTCGGAGATGTTGTTGCTATGCGGCCTCCCCCGGCTGGTGAAGAAGAGATCCCGAAGCCTTGTAAAGAAATGAAAAGAAAAAGGGGGTTGCCCGCAAATCCCCCGAAGCCCAAGAAAAGCGTGGCTCGAAAGCCCAAGGTCGACACGGTGGCCTTATCTCCGAAAACGGCCCAACGCCTTCTGGATTACGAGGAAGAAGAAGATGACGATTGCATGTTAGTAGCTCGTAAAAGAGGAAACACCGGTGCTTCGAAGTCTGTCGAACCGTGATGGTTGATGTGGTTCATTCTAGAGCCGAAGAGATCTCCGAGGGGAGTTCAAGCAAAGTCCCCGAGATATCGAGCAGTAAAAAGGCGCCTCGTCTCGGAGGTCGTTTGGAGGGTGAGGCCGAGGGTCCTGGTCCCGAGGTCCTTGAAAGAGAAGAGAATGCCCTGAGTGGGTCGCTAGGGGTGATCAACGTAGATGGGTCGCCGCCTGGTCCTGAGTTCTCCGAGGGGCAAATCCGAGATGCTCGAAAAATGAAAACTTCTGATGTAGGGACGTGCCACGAAGGGCATGACATCTTTCGAGAATGCCTTGCAAGGATCGAAGATGGTCCCAAACCAGATGCTTCTTTTATTTTCGACGAGGCCCGTCGGCTCTTCAAACAAGTAAGTTTCTGTCCTCTAAAATTATGCTTGTGCTTTACCCTTGTCGTTCGGAGTTTGATCTATCCCTTTTTGTGAAGGCCGTCGTGCTCCATAAGGAAGAATTCTCCAAGTCTCGAGCTGAGCTTGCTCGATGTGAAGCCGAGCTTAAGAAGATTTCGGGAGAGATGGACAGTCTTAAAACCCTCTATGCCAAGAAAGAGGAGGAGATCAGCAATCTTCGGGCCGAACTGACAAAGTCTTGCCAAGAAAAAACCGGGCTCACCGAAAAGGTAAAATTCCCTCCAAAGTTTTGTTTTGGATTAGCCCGATCGGTCTTCTAATACTTTTATTTTGCAGTTTCAACAAAAGGGCGAGCTGGTGGAGCAGCTTCGAGAGGAGCTCAAGATGAAGGAGGCCGAAACCCTTGGGTAGAGGCAAGGCATGGACAATCTTTCCTCTAAAAAAGTCTTCGAGAGCAGTCGGCTTCACTCGAACACCAGCTTCAAAGAGTGAAGGAGGAGAGCCTAGCTCGAGGCCGCAAAATCGAGGAGCTTAAAGCTAAATTCGTTGCTGAGCTGGCCAAGGCCAAATTTGATGCTGAGGCAATTATGTCTTCGTACCGAGCCGACGTTGAAGCAGCTAATGCCCAGGCAAAGGAGATCTTCGCTGCGGCCGAACTTAAGTTATCATGTGCACTTGAGCGTGCCAGGCAACAGTCTCGGAGGGAAACCCTCGAGGAGGTGCATGCTCGCGGCTTCGATCTCCCAGCCGATATTGAAAGGGCGAAGATTTTGGAAGAAGAGGCTGCCGTTTTGCTTTTCTGATGAGGATGACTCAGCTAGTGGCTTTGAAAGCGGAGGAGATGAAGACAAAGTCCCCGAGGAAGAGGCTCTCGAAGATACAGCTGCCGAAGATGTGGCCCCGGAGTAGTTTTAGGTTTCTTTATTTTGCCTTAGTGTTTTTGTGTAAGGACCCCTTCGTGGGTATTTGTAAATATCTTTTGCAAACATTTCTTGGAAATACGGAAAGACCTCTTTGTTTCAACTTTGACTTGTGTTGAATTTCGTTTTGTCCTCATTTGTGGAAAATTCAATTGTACAACTCGAATGATCGGTCCGAGTACTGGTTTGGACTCGGAACATAATAAACCCTTAGGTTTTTAATGACAAATATAGTAATCATCGAGCTAACTTCAAATCGATTCGATGCGAGCTCCGGATATCGGGACTCTTGAGTCCGAGTCGAGTGAGAACGGGGTCTCGAACTATATGTTTTGGCCCTTAAGCCTTTCGAAGTTGGCACTTAGGCTCTTATATATCGGCCTTTAGGCTCTTTAAGTTGGCCCTTAGGCTCTTTAAGTTGGGCCGATTCGGCCTCTAGAGTGGCTATGTAATTTTTTCCTCTTTTCGGCTAAAAGACTTAGTGAAAATTGTTATGCCTTAGCATGTGTTTTTCGTACCCATTGGGTTTTTCGAAGGTTCGACGAGTCGGAACCCTGTTAATAATTTGTTTGTGTAAACATAGTCAAAAACCTCGCTAGAATTTACACCCTTACGGCTATTGGCCATCACCAAGCGAAAGTAAAAATTCTACCTCGCTCGAATTAACAAGTCAACGTACAATCTCGCTCGAACTTACGAGTCAAAACTAACTCCGCCCAAGTTGGCGAGTCAAAATTCGACCTAGCTTGAATTTACAAGCCTAAACTGACTCCACCTAAGTAGGCAAGTCAAAATTCGACCTTGCTCGAATCTACAGTTGAAAGTAACTTCACCCAGAATGGCAGGACAAAGCTCGACCTCGTTCGAGTCAACAAGCCAAAGTTCGACCTCGCTCGAACTCGTAACAGGTCACAACTCGGCCTCGTTTGAATTTACACCCATTTGGCCCCCGTCCACCACCAAAGAGAAACTCGACTTTCATTCAAGTGATTAAGTTTCGACCCCGCTAGAACTAACAAGATAAGATCCGACCTCGCTCGAATCAGCGAGCTAAATTCGACCTCGTTCGAATTCCCAACTAAAAGTTAGGGACTCATCACGGGGAAATCTGAAGATCTTTTTTTAAAAAAAATGAAGAGAAAGAAAGTCAAAATATATGCCACCAAAGGAAAACCAACTTATTCAGATATATATACATACACGACAGCGTCTTACAAAAGGCCGAAAGCGTGCCCCCATAGAAAGAGAAAACAAGAAACAACAAAAGAAACAAAAAAAGAGCTAAGTACGAAAAGCTACAAAAAATTCACTCGGCCTCATCTCCACCAGCGTCCTCATCGGCGTTATCATGATCAGAAGAGAGCCTATCTTCAATCTCAGCACCCCCACCAGCCTCCGGTGTCAGGGTCATAACCGCAGGCAAGACGAGCCTCCCGTGGCTTGGTCCGAGCATCTTCAAAAGTGGCCTCAGGAATGCTCATCCCCGCCCACAAACCCTTATATATATCTCGCTGGGCCTCAGCATGGACCCATAGCTCGTATAAATAATGGGAGATAGAAACAGAGGCAGATTCCTGAGGGGGAGAACGAGCCAACAGCTGCGCCTTCTCGGCCTCGAGAGCCACAACTTGGTATCTCATGTTTGAGGCATCCCACTCGAGCTCACCGATCCGCTATTCAATCCTTGCCTCCTTCAGTGAGGTCGTAGCCCTCTCGGCTTCCCACTCAGACCTGAGGACGCGGATAGTGTCTTCCAGCGCCGCTGCCCTCGCCAAGGTCGCCACACGGGCCCCCTCGGCCCTCTCCAACTCGGCCACCTTCCTTTCTAGCTCAACCACCTTCTCCGTCCACTCTGCACTTAGGTTGGAAACTCTAGTGGCATTTTGCTCAAGCTCGGCTCGCAAAGACAACACCTTCGCCTGAAGGTCCTCGCATTCCGCCGCAACCCCTTTGCCCACCTCGAGCTCCTCGTCTTTGTCCCTAAGCAGCCCCTCGAGCTTGCTACATCTGCGGATAGAGCGCATTAGATCCTCGTCCCTTTTCTCCAACTCCTCCCTGAGGGATTGAGTATCACTCCCCGCCCTAAGCTGCGCATGCATCTCACGGCACCTGTCGCGATACCGGTGATACTTCGTGGCCATTTCAGAAAGACTTCGACCCGCGTATCAGCCCTACGAGCACTCTCTATCTCCAGGATGTAAGTCTAATAAAAGGGGGGAGGGGGGAGGAATCAGAGAAAGCAATTGGATATATATATATATATATATATATATATATATATATATATATATATATATATATAGCAAAAAGAAACTCACCCTCAAGGCCATCCCAGCCACACCGCGTGACAAACGAGAATCACTGATCTCCCGAAGAGACCCGCTTTCGGCGGCGGAGCACAGAAGGTCGAATTAGAGCACCAAGTCTACCGTGTCCTCCAACAGATTAAATTTCGACGGAATTTCGAGCACATGGGAAGGGCCTTCCGCTCTCACATCGACCCTGGTAAAGCCTTCCTCGAACATCTTCATGTCATCAGAATCGATATCAGAATCGGATTCATAGTCCTCTATCACTACTCCCTTCAACCTCTTATTAGCCGAAGATGGGTTACGGGCCTACCAAGACGTAGACGGGTGCTCAGAACAATTGCGGCAGCCTCGGAACTCTGTCCCCCTGCCGCGGTAGCCTCTTCCATGCCCGCAACGGGCATCGCCTCTACCCCCAGGCTGGCATCATTGCCGGCTTTAGACACCGCCAAAATAGGGTCGCCCCTCGAGGGCGTTTCAGTCAAAGATGCCCCCTCCAACACTATCCTCCGCCTCTTTGACGGAGCCTCTTCTCCACCACCACGAGAAGGTTCGTCCGCTGAACAGACTGTGGAAACCAGAGTGTCCGACCGTAGAGCAGCCCCGGGACGAACAGATTTAGTCGCGGACGTGAGCCAGCCGAGCAACCGAACTTTGGACACCCTCATCCACAGTTACCCCTGGTACCGGCCGAGCAAAGGAAGCCGGTTAACGAAAAGCAGGGATTGGAGCCCTTGCCCGTCTCGCTCCTCTCCGACCTGCCAATAAGAGATGACCAAACAAAGATATAAGATAAAGCAAGGGACGGAGCAAAGAATAAAGCAACTAAGGCCGAAATAAGCCGACTTACCAGTGGAAGGTTTGCGCCCAAGCCTCTTGTGAAAAGGCGCCCATTCGCGGATCCCCATCGTGTGGGGAAGAATCGCGCTTACCCATTCGCAAATATTGGCAACTTGCGGAGGAGGCACCCTCTCGGCTGCAGAAACAGAAAACACGCTACGGTTACTAAAGAGAGACGACCAACAGTCATGTTAAAAAATAGTAATATAATAAACGGAAAGGGAGACTTACGGGGGAAATTCCACGCCTCAGGAAACCCCGTAGGGTTCGACACCACGTGCTCTGCTCGGACGTAGAAGAAGTTCTCCTAAAAGCGGCGGTTGGCCTTGTCATCCATCTTCACCACCAAACTCTTGGTTCCTCGGTGGCGCAGGTGAATCATCATGCCCCTAAGAAAATAGGGGCGAAGAGGTGAAGCATGTGTTGTAGAGAAATTCCTCGATCGGATAGCTACGCGTAATTACTAAGCATAAGGAAGAGCTTGTATACGTATGGGAGAGTTGAGCCGGACACACCTCGTATAAGCAGCAGAAGTCCACCGCCAACGAGGGAAGGGGAAGTGTATCTAATGACAAATGGATATGCGTAGAACGCGCAGTAGCCCGGGCGTTGTATATGCACTATGTCCCGACCCGCCGGAACTAGTTCAATGTGATCGGGAATCCCCCATTTGGCTTTGAACGCCGTGAGTGCCGCAACATCCATCGTCGAGAGAACATGTTCCGGCTCATCCCCAACAGGGTTGTTGAAATCAGTCCTCGCCTTCCCTGGACGGGGAACGACCTCATCCACCGTCGGAAAACACTCGTTCTCCACCGGAGTCACTCCTTTTTCGAGTAGGGGTACATCATTTTCCGGCACCAGAGCACCAACGGTTCTATCACGGTTGGAAGATGCACTAGCCATCTCTTCTTTGATTGAGAGAAATGGGAATGATAAGGGAAAAAAGTAGCGATCACAAGAATTTTTAACAGAAACAGAAATATGAGAAACTGATGGAAAAAAAGAAGACTTGCAAAAATCTCTCTTGAGCGATTAAGAAGCATAACATTCAAATGAAAGATTTCCCCCTATTTATAGGGATATAAATGCCCCAAGGGGAAAACCAAACGCCGCCATTTCGAAAACGAAAAGGGCACGAGAAACGATGCGATGTATAGAAAACGTGCGCCATAATGACGCATGAGAAGTATTAATGACATTCTGAACTGACGTGACAGTCTGACGCAGCTCTCGAAACTTCGCGTTGCTACCTCGCCACGAGGTGCTCGCCTCTCGCATAAAGTGCTCAGATTTCTCACAATTTTCGAATCGGCAGAGTCCGCCCATCGAGCTCGTCAAAAGGCGACGCCAATAGGCGGAGGGACTAACTATATGGGTCAAAATCTGACCAGACAAGAATCCGCGTGGAACGGAACGGAACGGAAAAAAGTTACTTGGGCCAAAGTCGTATCCATACAACGCTATAACGCCACGACCGAGGTCATGTATTCAGAATGCTTGAGCGGCGAATCGGATGTTACGGCATTTCAAAGGGCCAACCAGTAATACAATCAATTGACTTAAGTACTATGGTTAATGACCGTTGGGTAAAGGAGAATATCTAGTATATAAACTAAATGAGAAGAAGAAGAAGGGGGGGGGGGGGGCTGAAACAAATTCAGACGGACTTTTTGAAAAGAAGAGGGATCCTCATCTCTCTCTTCCCTCGTGAAGGAGAAAGAAGCAAGGAAGCTCAGATCCTCAATACACATCGTTAGCCTCATCATATCAAATAAGTGGGGTTCAACCTTGTTAATGATCGGTGACCCCTTTTATCTATGTATTCTTCATTATTGTTCAATGTTATGTAAATCACCATCTTCTTCTTACATAAGGGGATTCAATCATTGTTATAGTTAAATCTCATGTTTGCTTATTCTTATCTTCTATCTTAGATCTAGGGTAAATTATGTTTGGCTAGGATTACTCCAGACCTTTTTATTTAATTAGTTCAATAAAAAGTATAAATCTTTTTGGTCGAACAAAAGGTTGATGACCTTTTATCATGAATTAATATGATGTCGCGTGAAAGAAGCATATGTTACTATTTTATGCATTATGATAGCAAAAAATGTGAATAATCTGAGTTTTGGTGATATTTCTAAAAGTGAGAATATCCATTCATATTCAGTTGAGAATATATTTGCAATCCAAGACGCCTTTGTTTCCTATATTAATGTGTTTTTCAGGCATAATGAATTATTTTTTAATTCCACATCAAAAAAGGTTGGAAAACTAAGATTATAGAACCCTGCGGGAATGCTTTGTGCGCCGGACTTTCCTGCATATACATTACTGAATGAGGTAAACTTCTTTTCAACAGAATCAAAATATTTGGACATTTTTTTTATTATCTTTTAGGATTCAAATTTTTAAAAGTTTCTAATAATTTGTCTTTTAAACTTGTATACGTGTGAAATCGAGGTTAACACACATCCCGATTTCCTAGTGGGTCAAACGAAGCAAGAGTATGAATACATGTAATCGAAATCGAAGCTGGGAACTTCTTGTATCGAGGCCCGAACGAAGTGCTTGCCATCGGAATTTTCCCATAGAGGTAAGCTCGTATCTCTATATTTTACGGTCTGTGAATTTTCTCATACCTACTAGACATAAATTTTTTGGGTTTAGTTTTGCGAATTATTCACCAATTTAATATTATGCCTTATCTTTTATATATAGTGGGTGAAAGTTTGAAGATTTTGAATGGGTAATTTTGGGAGGAGCCATAGTTCGTGAACTGTAACAGTAAAGCAACATTACAAAATTGGGATCAAGATCCTTCAAAAAGTTTAAAACGTCTACAGGTTTTTTAATTCTTTTGTTGCTTTATACTTTTCTCTTTTATTATATGTTAAAAATTCTTGTAAAAGAATTATCAAGAAATATTTCTTGTCTTATTGATATTCTATTTGTATTGAAGTTTAAACTTAATTATAGCTGTTAAATATTTTGCATATGTGATCGGTTATTTTTTGCTTTGGGGTGTTAAAATACTTTATCATTGACAGGCAGATTTGTGAAGTTAGAGCAGCAATGGCAAATTAAGACTAAAGCTAAGGTGCAGTTAAGACGGTGCTACGTTGGGAAGCGAGAAAGGATGCTACTTTGTGTCTCAAGCAAGATGGTGTTGTAGAAGAATTACGTATCGTGCATATTTTTAAATTTACAATTACAAGTTACTTATTGTGGAATGTAAATATTTTTAATTCTTAGCTTCATTGTAACAATTCTTATGTGTATCTGTTTTGGAATCTAAAATATTTGAAATTTTAGCTGCAGGATGAAAATTCTTGTGATCAATTATTTTGTGGCAAATTCGAGGCTACACATATTTATAGTTGATAGTTAACTTTTTCACTTTCCGTAGCAAATGATTAAACTATAGCTTTAATTCTATATATTTTATGGCAAAAAGAATAAATTTTCTACATACCAAAATGTTTGTGGCAAATACTTCAATTGTAGCTATAAATTTATGAACTCGTAGCAAAATAAAAGAACAATTGCCACGAGACTGAGGTATAAAAATAGCCACAACATATGAATTTTCGTAGCAAACAAATTAATTCTTTTGCCACGATAAAATACCTTGTGGCTACAATATAAAGATTGCTACAAAGTTTATTTGTTGTGGCAAAAGAATAAGAGTTTTTGCTATAAGTATATATTTTGTGGCAAAAAAGTTCTGTTAATATTGCTACAATACCAAAAAAATTCGTAGCAATAAATATTAGCCCTTAGCCACGAACATGTAAAGTCTATAGCTAACTTTTAGTTACGTTACTTCTTGCTACGGAAAAAAATATTGTGGCTAAAGCGTTTAGCCACGAAAATTTTCATATTTAGCTACAATATATTTTGTAGCTGTAAATGCATAGTGTTGTAGTGTGATAAAACGACGCACCCCGGACCCGAGACAAGTTCTGAGACTTCGGGAAGGGCATGAACAGTTGTGGGCGACAGATAGAGGGTCGTGATATCCGGAAGCAACAGGATATCACGGCGCGGATCTCGCTCGATGGCGGTTACAGATCAGTAATTAATGAGAGGAGGATTTTTATATTTTTTAGACTTATAGGGGTGAAACTCCCCTAGTATATAAAGGGGAAGTTCTTCTTTGATAACACACATTGTAACACGCAAACCAAGGCAATACAAGTTCATTTTTGTGCTTAGCTACTGCAAAGTTCTTATTTTATTGTTGTTCTTCATACATAATTGGCTTCGAATAAAGGGTCCGGTCGAGGGCAAAATTACTGTTTAGCTTAAATCCGAGCCTGGCCTGAACGTCATAATTGGTTTAATTACTCATTTTATCTTTAACTCTTTTATCTAACATTCTTGATTATTTGTGTTGAATCAATCTATATATCCTTAAAACTGCAACAAATTTAATTGTTATCCGTTGTAAGGGTAAACAAAACTAGCTATCTTACGATCCATGTTATTATTGAAAATTGTTAGCTGTGCTAGATACGAGGAAATGTTAAGAAAAGTAGTAGGATGAGAAGACAAAGATCAAATATAATGTTAATAGAATCAAAAGAGCTAGCAGAAGAAACAGAAACGGGAGATCAACAGAAGTATATTGTCTATACGTATATATTAACTTGAGAATTTACAAATGATGTAAATAACAAACAAAAATATCTGGCTAGAAAGTTGGCATTGGTATTAATTAGGAAAATGACTATATAGCCGCCGTAAAAATAATAGTCGAAAAAATATATAAAATTTATACAAGTTTTATACACTTTTTCGACTACCAAATATAAATAGTTTCTGGCGTGGGCTAAAAGTGATAATACCCCTATTAATAATTGAAAGGGACCAGAACCACGTTAATGAAAAGGTTTCATAAGTAAATATTATTGGGGAAATCAAGGAAAGTGCAGTTTTAGAAAAAATACAATAGTTTCTGATTCCTCCGAATTTATGGGTCAATTACTGGGGGGTTAACTAGTCGATCAACTCTAAGCTGAACTTCCAGTGAAAACTAAAGCCTTACCTTATAAAATGAGATCTTTGCTATAAATAGAATTCTATTTATGGTGAATGTCCATATTTAGAGAGATTCTAGGGTTTATTACTTGGTGGCTAAGTCAACCTCTCCCTATAAATAGAGGGTTCTATTCCATTGTAATTCATCCCAAATCAATAAGAATTCTCTCCCTCTACTTTTCTCTGCAACACTCTTCTTCTTCTTTTATTGTTTTATAACACGTTATCAGCACGAGACTCTAACCAATTGAGTAGAAGCTTTGGGATTGAGCATAATGATTGTCAATTATTCCATGAACTTCTTTCATGATTAAATTCTGGATTTAAGGTAAGTATTTTACCGTATTTTTCTCTTTTATTCTATACTTTGATTTTAAATACAAGCAAAGATAACAAAGTTTGATTATAACTCTAATGGAGTTTGTAAGAAATTATAACCACCTGAAGTGGTAAAATTTCTATGCCTCGCCATGATCAAATTCATGTATGATTGTGGGCAAAGAATTGAAAACCCGTCCCATTGAATTTGCTCCATTCTCATTCCCTTAAGAGAATGTGATAGCAGTATGTAATAAGTCTGAAAGAAGACAAAATTATTACTAAGAATGTATCAATGGATATGGACGTGGTAATAGACGGAATTATAATCGTCATCATTTGTGGTAATGAGAACAATAAGGATTCTCAAAATAATCTTTCACTCTGTGAAAAATATTTGTCATTGATTTGATATGAGATTTTGTAAAGCACATATAGATGATTATGGTCCATTCATGATGTGAATGTGACAACATCTGATTTATGAATACATATTCATTCTTCAAAGAATATGAACGTGCTAGTGGTAGTGAATATACCGCACTCACCTCTAAAAGGAGGTTTGAGGTGATATAAGAAAATAATGTCATCATTATGGCATGAATGGTCATTGGTCACGTACCTATTGTACGCCAAAATATTTTGGCATTGTAATTGTTAAAAGATAACGGTAATGCAAGAAACAGATCTTGCATATAATTTTGACCATAACCATAATGGTATAACTTTCTCTTTAAAAGAGATATTCATCATATGGGTGTTGATGAATATGTGGTACTACAAAATTAATTGAGAACTCTGCAAGAGCCAATTATATTATTTTGGAGAAACACAATTAATTACCAATAAGGTATTGTGTTGTAGTAAGTCTCAAAGAAACTTAATTGAGTTTCTAAAGTATTCGCGAAAGCGGTTGGTCATATTGAGACTATAAATAAAGGAAAGATTTAATATCTTCTATTACTACAACTTGTAGCGAGGTAATATGTATGTGAAAAGCTACCCGCTTTATTCTCCAATTTGTTCTACATAAACAAAAGAATACCACAATGAAGTGGATATTTATTGATATAAAAACCCATATCATAATAAACTTGGAGTTTATTCATAATTGCACACATTATGGTGTAACCTGAAGTTTATCAATATTGATAATTTATCCAGTTGGCATAATTGGTTTAGCCATGTTAATTCAAGTACGATGTGCAAAAATAAAAGAGAATTCACATGGGTAAATATTAAAGAACTAGAAAGTTCTTTACGAATTCTCTTACATTGCTTGTTCTCATTAATTAATAGATCAACTAAAATTGGGATTGAATCCCATGAATAATGGAAATATCAAAGGTGAATATGGGCCCATTCACCTGCCATGTATACCACATAAGATGCATCTGTGAGATAGTTGCATGTGCGATTATTGTTAACCCGCAACATGGTGTTTGCGAGGTAACTTGCTCAATAATTTGATTTAGAGCATAATTTCCAGATTTTCTATTCAAGAAGTTCATCTTGATAAGTTGGTTTACATCACAGTTGGTTTAGCAAAATAATTTATTGAGTGCCTCCACTTAATAGCTAAACTATTGCTTATGAGAACAAAGTTATCTATATCTGTTTGATATACGTTATATACGAAAGTATATTATTTTCTCCCCTTACAAGTGGTTCATGGTCAGGAACCAAATAATTCCATCTTATTATTATTGATGTGCGGTGTATATTTTGATTAACACCATAAAGCACAAAGATGAGTTCTCAAAGTTGAGAAAACAAGTAAGTTTTTCTAACATGAGGGGGAGACATGATAAACAGTTGAGAAAAAGTTATGTGGAATGAATTATCATTTGTTCATATAGATCCTCGAATAAGATAATATAAATTTGAAGTTCATAAAAAGGATAATTCATGTGCAATTTATTGCAAACCATGCCAGTGCATTTGCTGACCCAAAGAAAGTAACTATATTCTCATTGCAAATGCTCATATTAAGTCCTAGAAGGACAAAGGCTATGGTACGCTTATAGCATACAGACAAATCGGTTTCAAATAAAACTTCTTGATAAAAAAAATGAGCAAATGATCAAAATGATCATAATAAAGGAGGCAAGTGATCTAGAAGATCACATGACATAACACTTCATAAAATCTCATGAAAGATTCAGGTACCTGAATATATGAATGAAGAGATCTCTAAGTTATGTCTTTATGAAAAAATATTGAAACTGATATAAAATGTTTGTCGACGACATCTATGATAGCGCTAAATATATATATGAGGATCTTAAGTCTGAAGAAACAATTCGAATAGAATTGGTTTCATATGAAAGACATGTAGTTTTGAACATGTAGTTCAAACACTTGAAAGTATAAAGTCAATAGTATGTGCAATCAGTTTTCGATATCTTATATGTCTAGCATGATATGAAAACTTGATATGCATCTAAAGTCTATTATATGGCTTATATGACTTAACAATCCCTGAAGGATTTAAATTGCTTAAAGCATATAAAATTCATGGTCATGATGTACTACATCCTCAGTGCAATTTGTGCACAAATGTATCTTGCTATAATTATATGCATGATAATATGATAGCAAGAGTTTTCACCTCTATGTGAAGATATTGAACTGACGATTCCAACAAGATCATATGAAGACAATTCATCTCTATCAAGGATGATGATTTCAAGGTGAAACAAATTCGTTGAAGTTAATATGGCTGATATTGTTTATCAAATATCTACCAACGATCTTTTGAAGATGGTGCATAAGATTGGAATGCAAATGCTTAAGGATGTGAATTAATGCTCTAATCAGGGGGAGTTAATACGCGTTGTACTCTTTTTCCCTTACAAGGTTTTGTCCCACTGGGTTTTCCTTGCAAGGTTTTTAACGAGGCAACCGAAGGCGTATTATTAGATATGTGTACTCTTTTTCCTTCTCTAGAATTTTTTCCCACTGGGTTTTATTTTAGTTAAGGTTTTAACGAGGCACATTATCTGTTGAATAGACATTCAGGGGGAGTGTTATAAATAGAATTCTATTTATGGTGAATGTCCATATTTAGAGAGATTCTAGGGTTTATTACTTGGTAGCTAAGTCAACCTCTCCCTATAAATAGAGGGTTCTATTCCATTGTAATTCATCCCAAATCAATAAGAATTCTCTCCCTCTACTTTTCTCTGCAATACTCTTCTTCTTTTATTGTTTTGTAATAATTTGGCTTTTTTCTTCATTTCAACTAGCTTTGAGATGCCGGACGGGAATGATGAACGTAAATACTTATTTTGGGCATAGTGTCTTTATTTGCTTTCTTTAATTATCACAAAGACTTGTAAGGAACTGCGTCGTTAAGATCTGCTCCTTGTTGTAACAACTCTCTTTAAATTCTTGCCTAATAAAATCCGTCGTTATAGGAGGAAAGAAAAACTAGCTTTGAGATAATTTTAGCCACTGAGGGGTGGGGGTGGGGGTGGGGGTGGGGGATGTAGAATCATTTTATGATTTAATTCAAAATAAAATACTTTATTTTTTTAATTATTTATTTTTAACAGAAAAATTCTTTTTATCTTTTAAGATTTTATATAGGACAAGGAGAAGCAAATTCCTGATTGTCTACCGTATATCACGCCTAAAGATATGGATATAGCTAGCCAATAGTTTGATTTTTCACCGAGCATTTTCTTATTTATATTCCTTATTTTGTTTCTTCATATTATTTCGGTTAGTAATTGGGAATTGGCGAGAAAAGAGAAAATCATTTTTATATTCACTTTTTAATTAAAATTAATTTTATTGAATATATTAAGATATAAAAAAATTCAATTCAACAAAAAGACACTCATATTCCTATAATTTAAGTAGATGCAAGATATATAAATTTTCTTTTCCTAATTGTTGAAGCTTCTGTTCTTGGAATCTTCTTTTTTAATAAACAGTATATATCGAATAAGAAATAAGAGTGGTAAATTATATTAATAAAAAAAAAAAACGTTCGCTATATTTTAAAAATATATACTAAATGTTTTATCACTTCCCTACCCCACCAAAAATTTAGGAATCCAGTTTGAATTCTAAAAGGCTAAATCTTTCTACTAAAAATTCAAGTAGAATTTACATTATTATATATCGCCCAATATTGTGACATCAAAATTATTTTTCTCTGCCTTTAATATCTAAAGATCCTTTTATCTTCTATTTCTTATTTGTTTTTCTTTATGACAACGTAAAACTCACAAATAGAGTTTATACTAAAAATTCAAGTAGAATTTACATTAATATATATGTACAAATATTACTACATCCTTTATCATGGGAAATATTCACTAATCATATATCATGTGTATATATAAGTCCTTAGTCTTTTTCCTTCTTCCTTAATATAATTCTCATTGTTTTAAGAGCATAATTATTTGCAGATATGGAGATTAATAGGGAAAATTATAATCAAATATTATCAGACGAACAATTTTTCGAATCAATTCCAATAGGTTATAGGTTTTTACCAACAGATTGTGAGCTTGTTGAGTTTTACTTGAAGAAGAAAATCAATGGATAGTGACACAAGCAAAAGGAAGATCATGTACAGCAAAAATTCTGAAAATGATCTACGCAGAACACATTCATGGGATATGGAGAGAGAGGAACAGCAGAATATTTGAAAATACACGGAGAACAACAGAGCAGATTGCACGAGAGATAGCATGTGTTTGCAACGTCAGAGCCCAAGGTGAAATGAGGAAGAAGATGCAGCAGTTTAAATATTGACCAGCTTATTTGTAACGATCTGTGTACTGCTTCTAAAATAGGATAGTATTAGATTTTATATAAAGACTAAGTGAGTCGAGGAAGACTCAACTGCTTGTAAATGCTTCTTTGGTGATTAATGAAAAACATAATTATCAAAAAAAAAAAAATAATGGTGAAACTTTGCCAAGAAATAGAATTCGTGAAATATATATCAATCAACATCATCCTCAAGAACTTTGCAGTAAGTCTTTTGTCTGAAATTTTTACTTCTATTGGTTGTCCTTTTGTTGGTTTTCTTTCTGTTGTGTTTAGATGAGTCAGCTTGTGCGCATCTCGATTATTTCATTTTTTTTTCTAACCATGGTGTCTAGGTTAATTAAGCCTCGACTATTTCACTTGGTTCCTACTATCTTCTACAGCTTGTGCACACCTCGATTATTTTACCTTTTTTATGGTGTCAGGACTAAGCCTCGACTATTCTACTGGGTACCTATATCTCCTACCAGCAAAGATACTAGATAACGTGTTTTGTCCATCAAAACTTGAATAGATAAAAAAAAATCACATGATATTTTTTGCTCCTGTTGGAATTTAAATCTGAGAACTCATGGTTCTTTCTACCTTTATTGACCATTAGGTCAACCTTCGAATGTTGAAACATTGATGTTTTTTCTTTAGAACTATAAAAAACGATGTGGAAAAACATTACTATCGAAACCCTAATTATATTATCTGGTGCGATAATTTTTTATAATAAACAAGATTATTATAAAAACGTGTAAAAACACTTTATTAATTATTGGTTGTCTAGGATTAATTTAGTGGGTTTAATGATAAAGAAAGGAGTAACTAATTTAAACAGTTGCACGGTTTCAAAAGGTTGTTAATTACCAATTAGGAAAGAAAGTTATGTTGCTAGAAATACTCAAAATAAAATTAAGAGAGATAGATAAGCTCAAGTCCAATTTCCACATATAGTGGATAAGTATTTTAGTGGGAAATAGGTGGACTTGTAAAATCTAGTAAAATGTTTACTGAATTAGACTTAATAAAATATTTGTGACGATTTTATGACAGAATTCATTAATGTTGCGTATTTCGAAAAATAATATGCCGCAAATATTATTTTTTTCTTATAGTCATGATATATTTATTGTTAGCCGTGGCGGAGCCACATATATACACCCCGCCACATACCCTCAATGGTGGTCAGTTTGGTTAACACTTCTACTCAAAAATCGTACAATATATATCAAATTTGAGAGGTGGAGTCTTGGCGTAACTGATAAAGTTGATGTCATGTGACCACGAGGCAACGGGTTCGTGACGTGGAAACTGGCTTATTGAAATAGAGGGTAAGGCTGCGTACAATAGACCCTTGTGGTCCGGCCCTTCCCCAGACCTCGCGCATAGCGAGAGCTTAGTACACCGGGCTGCCCACACATATATCAAATTTCAAACATTCTTAGCGGAATTTTTCGTTTTACCAATGGTTGGTGCATATAACTTAATCCTATCGGAAATGACCTCTCTACAGATACCATTTGTCAGATTATATTGGGTATGTTATTGTTGTTATTGCAAAAGTAGCCATTTTTAAACAATTTTTTAATTTGCATATCTTTCGTACAGATGGGCCACAAAGAGAAAAGAGCTGGTATTTCTTCACTGGAAGGAAAAGAAGGTACAAAAATGGAAGAAAACCAAATAGACAAGTGATAGGCAAAAAAGGCTATTGGAAAGCTACAGGTGTTGATTCAGAGGTTAAATACAATGGCCAAATTGTTGGCTACAAAATGACACTTGATTTTTATGAACAAAATGGAGTAAAATCTCAATGGAAAATGCATGAATATCGTCTTGATCGTAAAAGTTCTCTACCTCATGCAAATAGCTCAATTGAATACCAGGAGGTTAGTATTATATTTACTCATTTGCATAATAGTTGAGTCGGGGAAACAGCCACTAATGCTTGTATTAGTGTAGTCTGTCTACATCAAACTCCCTTAGGGTACGGCCCTTCTCCGGATCCTGCGTGAACACAGGATGCTTGTGCACAAGATCGCCCCTATATTTGCATAATATATACTGCGTAAAGAAATATTTACATTATTATGTCACCTAATCTGATATAGCAGGTAACATTGCTTTATTTTTAATATTACAAATTTTATTTTTTGTGAAGTCTTCTTACCTATAAATATCATTTGGATGACATGATAGTTTAAAATTTTCTTTATAGCAACGATGTGTATATAACTTAAACTCACTTATTTTAGTTTTTACTATTTGTTTGTGTGTTTCTACTTTTTTTTGTGATTAGACTATGGTTTACTGCTAGTTGGGGTTAAACGACCATGTAGCTCACTTACTGATGGAAGGATGACATTTATTATAATTTTTCAGTTTTATTTTATGTGACACTATTATTATTATTATTTTTAGTATGTTTAAAAGATAAGTCAACTTTCCATATTTGGAAATAGTATAATTTTGAACTTCCTATTTTGCACGTGGTGATATATTTTTATAACCACAAAAATATTATATTCCTAGTATGTTGCCAAAATTTCAAAGAACTTTCTTTCTTAAACATCATGTCTAATCAAACACCAATATGTGTATCGGTGTGTGTATATATATATATATATATATATATATATATATATATATATATATATATATATATATATATATATATATATAT
>NW_017670468.1:0-59606 GCF_001879085.1 Nicotiana attenuata | reverse complement strand
ATATATCCTCGATGCATAATTATTAAAAAGAATGATATTTGTTTTTTTCCCTTGAACTGTGTGTAGTTGGACAAATATGTGTTGTGCGAGATCTATATAAACACTAAAGCTAAGAACGTCAATAAACGAAGCAAGAGAGAAAACGATAGTGAAGATTTGCCAACAGATGATGATGAGTCTATGAATTCTCCCAACAATGACAGCATTATTCAAGATACTGATTCGACAGAACTCAGTAGCTACAGTTCAATCTTGTCCGATATCAACATGTATCCTTATGAAGCAATAATGGAGCATGAAAATTCTATTGGTTTTACTCCTAATATCTTGGCATCAAGTAATTATGATCAACCCCCGATCCTGCGCGAACGCGAAATGCTCTATGCACGGGACTGTCCAAGTAATTATGATCAAATATCAAATTTTGGTGATGGCAATTTTCATGGCTTTCAGGGTTTTGATGAGCTTGGTGCAGTGATAAAACATTTGTTTCCAGAGATGAAAAATGAAAAGAGCATATAGTGTTACTTCTTTCTCTAGGCTGATTAACATACTTTTCGTAGCACATGTTATTAACTAATAGTGATAAAACATTAGTATTGGTATTCTTTTGCTTCGATTTCCTTAAAATCTTATTTCACTATTGTCACTATTTGCTGTTACTGTTTTCTTTTTCATCTTTTCTTGAACCGGGAGTCTATCGGATACAATCACTCTACCTTCGCAGGTTAAAGGTAAGGTCTACGTACATACTATCCTCCCTACTTGTGGGATTATAATGGATTTATTGTTGTTGTTTAAAAAAGTACTAGAACTTTAGCCACAATAAGGCCAAGAGTGGGGTATACTATTTTCTCTTCTTTCTTTTTTTTTTTGTTTTAGAAGGCTGCGTATAACAGATTTTTATGGTCCGATCCTTCTCCGGACTCTGCGAGTAGCAGGAACTTAGTGCACCAGACTGCTCTTTTTTTATTTTGAAAGTGAACTTCATACTCGTATGTCTAAAGTTTGCCTATTACTATTAATTTTTTACGATATGATTTTAGGTCTGAATTTCTCATTCCCAAAAAGCTAAGTGAATTTCAGACCCACAGAGCTGAAAGCTTAAACTACTACTGTTAATGTTATGCAATCAGATCTCAGGTCTGGAATCTCGTATCTGAAAAGTGAACTTCAGACTCAGAACTACTATGAATTTTGGCTACCAGTTGCTATATTATTTTGGGCTACATTTGCAAAACAAATTCTTGGCTAGAGAGGCGCAATTGGGTGTAAAGAGTTGTACATTTGTGTCATCTTTTTTATAATAGAAAGTTGATGGGCTTACAGTTTTTTTGCTGATGGGCCTTCCTCGGCCCAAGACATTGTTTCGGGCTCAAAACTTTAGTCTAATCTTGTACTTAAATGGGCCTCAAGCCCAAATATATTTTTTGATGCAATATACTTTCAATAATGTTGTTCACATATTTAATTTTGATGCTTTTCGTTTTGAAGAGTTAACCCAAAAATTCGTCCACCTAATCTCTTAAATTAAAAATAGCAGGCAAATGTGGAAAATATGTAATTCATGTATAATATATGTATAGTCGATGTATAATCTATGTATACCGACTAGAAAAGTAAAGAATGAATTTGGCCGGCTATTCGTGTGACAATCCCTTTAGTTTTTCTTTTTTCCTTTTTTGTTCATTTGGTGAATCCATTTACTAGTAAATATATAGCAATAAAAACAATAAAAAAATCTAGGATATTCTTCTCTATTTTGAAATAATGCTAGACTATAAAGTTTCTTGAGTAAACAACCTCACAACCCACAAGAAATTTAATGGCTTATATTAAAGAATAAGCTTAGCAAATCAAAAACTTAGCTATGCACTCAAATGTGAACTTTACCAATTTTAAATTCACATAGAAAAAGGAAAAAGCATTTGTGGAAAATTTCAACTATGTCAATTCCATCATAGTGAGAAAAATTGACCAAAAAAAAAGTTTTAATGGAAAAAGGTAGAAAACCAAATAGAACAGAGTGATTTTATTTTGTGTCTCACACTAGTTGTGTGATGCCTCTTTTTATCTCACATATTTGTGGACCCATATTTTACACATCTGGATCCACAAAATTCTGGGACCCACACAGTTGTGAGACAAAAAAGAGGCCACATACAACTGGTGTCAGTTGTGTGAGGCACAAAATAAAAAATTTCGTCTGGTAGAAAAAATAGGAGATTTTTTGTTCTTCTCCTTTTGGTTTTTTTAGGGGTGGGGACCCTAGCTAGGTTTGCTACATTGCATGATACAAGAGTCATGATTCATGTCTAATAAAGCGAGCTCAATCTCAATCAATACTAGATCCCACGGTCAAATCCCATTTGCTTTATGAGAAAACTCTTTAATTTTTTTGTTTGTGTTTTTCTTCTTTTTTTTTTTAAGTGAGGTGAGGTTGGAGGTTTTAAGTCGAGGTTCTATTGAAAATAGCTCTCTATCCCCACAATGTAATGGTAAAATCTGTACACATATTATCTTTGTCAGACCTCACACTATAAATTACATTGGATTGTTGTCAGACCTTATACTGTAAAATTACACTGGTAAAATCTGCACACATATTATCGGTCAATGAAGTGGTTAATATAATGAAAGGTCAGATTCCAAATCCGAGCAAAAATAACTGATACTAAGTGATTTCTTTTGATTTGTCTACGTTATCCGTTATTTGTGCTGATGGAAGATAGTAAATATTCGATAAAAAAGTTAAAGTATACACAAGTTGGTCCGAATACTACCGTTATTAAAAAAGGACAAAAGTGGCCACATATACCTTAACTACTGCACATGTTAATTGGTGGGAAGAATTGAGAGTGGAGTCATGTCTTTAGTCCTTTTTGTCTTTGAAAAAGTATAGTAAAAAGAGTGAGGGCAGGGTATAAAAACTTAGAACATGGGATTTGGTTGTTCTAGTCTATTGTTTGTTCTTGTGTAGTACAAACTTAGTAATCTTTTGTTACTTGTTGTTTCTCCTTAGTTTGTTGTGGGACATGAATATGAAATTGGATTAACATTTATCTCAAAAAATAGATTATAAGACTACTCCCTATTTAAAAAGAAATGGTTTACTATATCGTGACGTTAAGCAACTCATCTCATATTTGCCCTTGTTATTAATGGAACCTTATCGTGAAATCATTAGACTTCATGTGTCCAATGAAGTCCAAAATTAAGTGTTTAAGCAAAAAGTTCAGATTTATTCTTCAATATTTGATTATAATTTAAAATTACCATTATGTTGGAGTTTTATAAGGGGCCAAGGGAAAGATTAAATTTTTTTTAATCTATTTGTGATAGTAATATTAGACCAAAAATTTAACGACAGGTAAAATTAAGTAATTTCGGATAGTACATGAATAAATTTTACCTTTTTCTCTCTTAAAATGAAAAACCCAGACCCCACCTGGTGGGATTTTACTGGGTAGTTGTTGTTGTTGTCCCTTAAAATGAAAAGATGAATTGACATACCTTCGAATTGGTGCTCTTCTGATTAAAGTACAATAGCAATTTAATTATAAAAAATTAATCTACACATTAATCTAATACTTAATATCTTAGGAAACTTGTAAAATTGGATTAGCATATTGGTGCTGATCTTTAACCTAACAAGAGGGGCTAATTAATCAAAAGTTCCGGCGTTTAAAAGCTGAATGATTGAGTTGTAGTATTGACCAATGTTTTAAAAGGCGGGGCGTGAGGCGAGGCGTTTTACCTCTGACGAGGCGAGGCGTAAGTCCTGAGACATGGGGCGTAAGTCCCACGGATCTTTAAATTTTACTGATTTTTAAGATAGCTATAAAATAAAAAATAATTATAAAAATTACATTAATCAAAAATTATAACAATTAATCTATTTAAAAATATTTATAAATTATAACTCAACTATGAATAATACGAAAAGTATGACATATATCATAATATGCAAATTAGCTGCAATGTCGTTGCAACTCAAACATCAAAAGCAATGTATTCGATACGAAATCTTAATATGTATCTCCTAATTTGAAAGTATTTCGATATTATAATTGGGATATTTTTCTTAAAATGCTCCTTTTATTTAATATGCTTTCTATTGAAAGAGATTTATATAAAAATATAATTCATAATTTAAATATGATTCTCTAGCATCATTTTTTTAAGTTTCAACAAGTTAATAAGCGACACATATTTATCATACATAACATGATAACTAATTATTTGTAAATAGTTACTAGCTAATACCGAGCTATTAAAATAATAAGCATTGTCTTTGTAAACGTGAAAACAAATATTTTAGAAAAATAATTATTAAAAAATTATGGACTATTATATAGTAAAGACATAACAAAAGTTGATAAATAAATACCTTTTAAATGAAAGATTTATTAAAAATTAACTATCATAGCAGTCTTAGTGGATAACGTGCCATAATTTTTATTTTAATTATGACATAAAATACTCTCAACTTAATGATTTATGATTAAGAAAAATGTAATTTTGAATAGTAACTGATTTATTAAGCAAATTTGAGAATTTACAAGGTTAGTTGCATAGAATTGCATAAAGTTCTATTAGGCGAGCCTAGTACGCTAGGCGTAGGGCGTGTCCGGGGCGTAAGCCCCGATGGCCAAGGCGTAAGTCTCACGGAACTAAGCCCCACACATAAGTCCAGGGGCGTTTTACGAGTGCTCCGCCCCGGGGCGAGCCCCGGGCGAGTCCCAATTCTGCCTTTTAAAACAGAGGTATTGACTAATTTTTGTCTAACTTATATATACTTATATATAAGGAAAATGTATATAGTATTTAATTAATTAATATCCAAAGGGTATGCAATAAAAGCTGTTATGAAATGATTAAAGTCTGTTGACAATGATAAAAGAGATATCATCATTGTCATATGCAAAGTGCCAATTCCATGATTTCTGCAAATTTTCTGCTGAATGGATTTTAAATTCTTTTTCTTTTCTACTTTTTTTTTTCTTTCCAAACCTCATGATTATAAAAAGTTGCAAAACAAATGTGATATACTTTTTTTTTGTGTAACCATTCTGAGTTAGTACTCACTGGACTGACTGATTAATTCAGATTTGCGTCGTGTAAGACCTATTAAAGATAAAAATGTTTCGTATTATATATTTTTAATTTAAAATTAAAATCCGAAACTTTTTAATTAAGTGTAGAGGAATATACAGTGTTTATTTTACTTCATTTCTATTTTATTTTTTGTGAGAGAGGGGGGGACCCTGCTTGTCTGTGAGAATATTATTTATGTGTCCCACAAACCTCTTTTTCCTAATTTGTAGGTCCATACACATTGTGAAATAATTCAATTCACCTTCAAATTCAAATGTGTGAATGGAAATTCAGTCCTTCAATCATACATGTACAAAGTCATGGAAAAAAAAAACGATAGTGAAGAAGCCAAGAAATAATAACACCAGCAAGAAAAGTATGTGATTATCAAAAGTTTTTTACCAACAAAAGTTGTAGTGGAGTGATTAATACTCTTATATTCTTAACCAGCAATTTCAGGTTCGAGTCTTGGATATAAAATCGTCTTCGAAACAGAATATTTTACCTCCAAAATGGAATTCTCTGATAAAGTGAATTTAAATAGTCGGACCTCAATGTGAATTTCGAATACTTTGGTGGAAAACACATAGTAAAATAAATAAATAAATAAATAAGAAGACAAGCATTGAACTATCAATTACCACATCAGCTTTAGGTGTATCTACTTCAAGAATTATTGTACTGTCTCTGATCTATTCTGACCAACCGGCAAAGTGTCAATTAGAATTCCCCTTTCACAAACTCTTCCCCCCACCAATCCAACCCAGCCCCTACCCCTTGGAAATATTGAGGCCTCAATTGTTTTTTTTAAGATTAAGACGTATGAATCTGGATACACATCTAAATATCAAGATGTGTATTAAGATTAAGACATCTGAATCTAAATACACATCTGAATATATTTAGATGTGTATTAAGTTCTGAACAGAAATAATTAAGACTGTTTGATTTTTAACATCTGAATGTATCAAAATTTATCTTTATTTGAAAATTAATAAACGTAAAATTTAAATGAAATACTAACTAATCTAATATTTTATTAATAAAAATGTATAGTTTTTAAAAATATGATAGTTGTTGGTGGTGATGGCTAACGGGTGAATGCCAACTAGAGGCGATGGTTGGTGGTAGTTTTGGTTGATGATGATGGTTCATGCTAGTAGCTAGTAGTGATTGGTAGTGGTGGCGATTATGATTGAGGATGGTGGTGGTGGGTGGTGATAGTTAATAATATCGGGTGGTGGTAGTAGTTATGATTGAGGAAGGTGGTGGGTGGGTGGTGGTAGGTTATAATGATAGGCAGTGTCCGATGTGGTTGTTGATGGTGATGGGGTGGTCAGTTGTGGTAGTTGAGGCGGATGAGTGTTGATTGTGGGTCAGAATGATGGTGGTCGGAGTGGTGGGGATGGTCGATAATGGAGGCTATGATTGAGGATGATTGTGTCATGGTGGTAGTGGTGGTGGTTGGTGGTAGTGGTGGTTGAGTATGTTGGTGGTGGCGGCATGATGGTAGTTGATAATGGTAGGCGGTGGCGGCAATTAATAATGAATATGTGATAGCATCTTAATGAAATTAAGTCTCTGTTATAGATCTTAATCATACAGACCTATTCAGACCCATTAAGTGGTTGTGAAGTAAAAAAAAAACAAACACACGTAATGATTAAGATCTGAATAATTAAGATTCAGACTTTAAAAACAAATGCACTTAATGTCTGAGATCTGAATGATTAAGATTCAGACCTCCATTAAGTGCAAACAAATGAGGCCTGAATCTAATACAAGTACTATAGTCTATAGTAATACTAGCATATGATGTTTGAAAAATCTAAAAATGTTTAAAAAATCTGTATATCCATATTATGTTGGTTTGGTCCAAGTATTTCATACAATAGAGAATATTGTGCGCCCAGTGCACAAAAAGTATTTCGCGTTCACGCAATATTAGAGAAGGGTTGCATCCTGTATAGGTCAAAATCTGACCGTCAAATGGTTATTATTAAAGGAAACGATAAGAGGTCGGCCAAGCCATGGTCGTGCCCACGAGGCGTAATGGTGAAGAGTATCTCGGCTGCTGCCGAGATCAGGCCATCAAAAGGCTTACACGACATAACGTAACACATGGGCGGGTAAGGAAGGAGTACGGCCATGAGAGGGCACGCTGGCTAAGAACCATTGGGTAAAAGGGGAAATTGACTATATATGTAAGGAAGGCCAAGCAAAAGAAAGGGGGAGACTAGAAAAAAAAAAGGAAGAAAGACAGAGAAGACAGAGAAGAGATCTCCAGGGGCAAGAAGAAGAAGCTCACGTTCTGGATTGCAAACCTGTGCAATCCCCTTCGTTAATCAACAAAGCTAGATCTCGTAGTCATCAACAAGAATCATACTTTATCCTCTTTATTTCTACAAATACGAAACAATATGTTAAAGTTGTAAGCTTATCATTTACTTTTAGTATCTTCCATTCAATCTGAGATTTGTTATATAAATTCAATCCTTTGGATTTCAACGCTCATGGTGCTTAGATCTAGAGTAGATTATATTTGTCTAAGATTTACTCTCTTTTCATCATTAATTGGTTTAATCAAAGGAGCTTAACACTTTTTGATCAAACAATTTGGCGTCGTCTGTGGGGATTTCTTAGCCAAATTTTTTAGTTTCCTTTAGATCTAGAACCAGTCAAGTATTACTTGTTGGAATTTGGACTTACGTTAATTGGTTATAGCCTGAAAGGATAGTGACGTGGCCCAAGTGGTGGATAAATAAAAGGCCTAATATTAAATATTGTGTGTGGATAAGTGAGGCCCAATAACTATTGGCCTGTGATGGGTAGACACTCTTTATAAATAGAGGCCAACCCCCCTTTCCCTAGCTATCAAGAAAACCGTAGCGTATTCTGCCTCTTGAATACGTGGTAAAGGTAGACGTCCCATCAGTCAAGTTCTTCGGGCTGTGAGAGCGCGTAGCTAGTGGATTGTGGAAGTTGGTCTCACGCTTAATCGTCATGGAGTTTAACGGTACGCTTCTTTAGACTCTGACTCTAGATTGATTGTGTAATTGTGTCTTAATCTCTGCTATGGCTACGAATTAATTATATTACAGTTGGTATCAGAGCCACCATAATCAGGGAGGGATTAAGATCAATGAATTAATCTTGAGTTTCCTAGTACATAGTCTGTTATCCATTTTCAGACGAGGGTGGAAAAAGTTATGAATATCTAGTGTGAATTAGACAACTGCTCCAGCTTGACTATTTAAAGAAAAAAAAAAGATCTTGTACATTCTGATCTTTTCAACAACGGCAGAAATGATAACTGTGTAAAGCAGGAGTTAATGCACTAGGTTCCTTTTGTTGAAAATCTGTCTTATAAAAAAATAAAAATAAAAGGAAGGCTTAAATCGCTGTTTTTGGTTTGTGGATTACGGCGACGGCGCGTCGTTTGAGTTTTCCGCTAGCGATTGGCTCGTGTTAGATGTATTTGTTTGAATCAGTTTATGCTTCTTTTCTTTTTACTGATCATGCCTTCTTAGTTAGTTTATTTTAATAAATTAATATAATCCACATACAACTTGGAAATTAAGTGGTGTGGCATTATTGTGAAACTAGTTTTGCTAGGAAGCAGTGAACCTTTATGTTCAAAGAGCTAATGGACGTTGTTGGTTTGGTGTCAAATTTGTCTAGTTGGTTTAATGCTTGACGTAATTACAGTATTGAGCTTCTAGCGATATTATTATTACTTTAGTCAGATTCAAAATTAATATAAGAAGTAAACTGAAAGGTTTAAATTATATGGGTGTTTCATCGCATGTATTAACATGTATAACTAAGAAACTGTGATAATAAATAGTGTCACCAAAGTGGTCTATTTATTTGGAGTCACTGAAAAGTTTTTAATATTATATACATGTGAGATCATTTAATACATGGACTGAGAGTAATGACTAGTAGATAGTTTCCACCAAAGTGGTCTGCTTATTTGAGTCATTGAAAATTCTCAATCCACCATGTCTAAATTGTCCTTTACAAGTGTACATTAGTGTTGGAGGTTTACCTTTTGATACTAGTGACGCTAAATTAATGCTAAGGATAAGTTGTTGTAAGAGGAGGCTTTGTGTCTCTTACCTAAAGGAAGGACACAATGTATGCTTTGTACTCTTGGATAATAAAGGGGAGGTTTGTATCTCTTGCCTAAAGGTGAGGATGCAATTAATGCCTTGGACTTCTTATTTTTCTTTAAAAGGGGAGACAATTGCATCTTCTACCCAAAGGAGGGGTGCAATGGATGTCTTTGACTCTTTTGATTTATATATTCCTGCCCATAATTTTATCTAATTTTGTGTTGTTTGCTTATACAGTTGTTAACAACATGACTACTCAGTTGAATTCCATTGAAACTCTAACTAGTAGCAACTACAAGAAGTGGAAACAAGATGTTGAAATAGTGTTAGGCCTGATGGACCTGGACTTTGCATTTGAACAGAAACCCGCTGAACCCACAACTACTAGCACTGCTGATGAAAAGGCAAAGTATGAGAAATGGATGAAGGCTAACAAATTGAGTCTTACGATCATGAAGAGATCTATTTCCTATCACATAAAAGGTGCAATTAAGGATAATGGGAATGCAAAAGATTTCTTGAGTGCCATTGGACAGAAATTCCTAGAATCTGATAAAGCTGAGATAGGTAGCCTGATTGATTCCCTGTCTACCATAAAGTATGACCTTGTAGGTAGTGTCCGTGATCATATTATGAAATTGGTTAACATTGCTACCAAACTGAACAATTTAGGTGTAACCATTACTGATGATTTTCTTGTTCGCCAATCTCTAAGGTCCCTTCCTGAGCAGTTTAACCAACTTAAGACAACCTATAATGCACAAAAAGATAAGTGGAGTGTTGATGAGCTTATTACTGTTTGTGTGGTAGAGGAAGGGAGGATCCAAAAGGAGAAAGTTGAGGGTGTAGTGAACTTTGTTAGTTCGTCTAGATCAGCTGATTATCCCTCTTATAAAAGAAAAGGTGGACTCAAATTTTACAAAAAGAAACATGGTCATCTTCATCATCCAGGTGGTAATAGTGGTCATACTAATAAGCCTGGTGTTAACCAAAGTCAGTCTCATAATTCTCTTGGTCCTCAAGCTGTAATTAAGAAAGAAATCAAGTGCTGGGATTGCAAACAAGTAAGTCATAAGAAAGCTGGCTTTCCTCTGAAAAAGAAATCAGGTAATCTTTTGGCTTTTGTTTGCTTTGAAACTAGTCTTGTTCATGTTCCTTTAAATTCCTAGTGGTTGGATAGTGGTGCAACTGTTCATGTAACCAATGACTTGCAGGACCTAGTAAGCAAACGGAAGCCAAAAGAGGATGAAGTTAGTGTTGTTGTGGGCAATGGACTCAAAGCAAAAGTAGAATTTATAGGGATATCTATTTTACCTTTTAAGAATAATTCTAGTATTCGTTTAGAAAATACTGTTTTTGTACCGTCTATGAGACGGAAATTAGTTTCGGTTTTCCTTTTGGACAAAGCTGGTTATTCATTTCAACAAAATAATGGTATTATTAAAATTTCCTATGATTCACGTGTTGTTGCTGATGCTTTTTTAAGTGATGGTCTATATCGCTTGAATATATTGAATGAAACTTTTTCTGCAATGCATGTTGAAAATATTTCCCACAAAAGGTCTGCTATGAGTAAAACATCTTACCTATTATAGCATATGCGTCTTGGCCATATTTCTAAAGAAAGAATTGAATGATTGGTAAACGAAAATATTTTACCTGTTCTTGATCCAAAAGATTTTAAAACTTGTGTGGATTGTGTTAAGGGCAAAATGACCAAGGTTAAGAGAAAGGGTTCCACTAGGAGCTCCGAACTCTTGGAAATAGTTCATACTAATATTAGTGGACCTTATGTACCTACTTTGACCAATCATAAGTATTTTATTACCTTTATTGATGATTTTTCAAGGTACTGTTATATATATCTTTTAAAAGAAAAATCTGAAGCACTTGATAAGTTTAAAATTTACAAGACTGAAGTTGAAAAACAGCTTGGGAAGTCCATTAAGATAGTTAGGTCTGACCGTGGTGGTGAGTACAATGGAAAATATGATGAGTCTGGTCAATGTATGGGGCCTTTTGCTTTATTTTTGCAAGAATGTGGGATAGTAGCACAATATACCATGCCAGGTACTCCTGAGCAGAATGGTGTGGCCGAAAGACGAAATCGTACTCTCATGGAATTGGTGAGAAGTATGATGTCAAGAACTAGCCTACCTGAGTCTCTTTGGGGTGAAGCCTTAAAAACAGCTAGCTATATCCTGAATAGAGTTCCTACAAAATCTGTCTTGAAAACTCCCTTTGAACTATGGACAACCCGAAAACCTAGCTTGAACCATTTTCACATTTGGGGATGTCCAGCTGAAGTTCGTATTCATTCACCCAAAGAAAAGAAAATTGATCCTAAAACTACCAGTTGTTTCTTTATAGGCTATCCTGATCACTCTAAAGGTTTTAGGTTTTTCTGTCCTGGGCGTGGCACTAGAATCGTTGAGTCTATTAATGCGAAATTTCTCGAGCATGATGTTTGTGATTGTGATTGTTCATGTGGTAAGGAAACTGTATTGAAAGAGAATGAAGTCATTGTCCCAGTACCTGTTATACATGAAAAGGTGGTAAACCAACCTATTCATGAGGGGGAGAATCAAGGGAACAATGACGTAGATCCCATAGTTCCTGAACAAAATGTACACAATGAACCACTCCGCAGGTCACAAAGAGAAAGAAGGTCTGCCATCTCTGATGATTTTATCGTGTATGTGACTGAAAATCTTAGTGATACTGGAGAGCTGACTGATCCTTTATCATATGTTCAAGTTATTTCCTCTCCATTTGTGATAAATGGCGTGAGGCAATGAAAGATGAAATGTGGTCCATGGAACACAATGGAGTGTGGGAGATAGTTGAATTGCCCGAAGGTTTTAGACCTATTGGTTGCAAATAGGTGTTTAAAACTAAAAGAGACTCTAAGGGAAACATAGACCGTTATAAAGCAAGGTTGGTTGCTAAGGGTTACACTCAGAAAGAAGGTATTGATTATAAAGAAACATTTTCTCCTGTTTCATCCAAAGATGCATTTAGAATTGTGATGGCTCTTGTGGCTCATTTTGATTTAGAATTGCACCAGATGGATGTTAAAACTGCTTTCCTGAATGGGAGTCTACTTGAAGAAGTTTACATGGTTCAACCTGAAGGGTTTAAAGAAGCTGGTAAAGAACATCTAGTGTGCAAGCTTAACAAATTCATATATGGGCTTAAACAAGCCTCCAGACAGTGGTACTTGAAATTTGATGAAATTATTACAAAATTTGGATTTGTGGATAATAAGCTTGATGAATGTGTTTATCTCAAAATAGATAATGGCAATTTTATTATTATGGTTCTCCATGTTGATGAAATTTTGCTTGCCACAAAAGATTTGCGTTTGATGAATGAGACCAAACAATTTTTGTCTAGGTCTTTTGATATGAAAGATCTTGGTGAAGCCTCTTTTATTTTTGGGATAGAAATTAAAAGAGATAGGTCACGTGGTTTATTGGGTTTATCACAGCGTTCCTACATTGAGAGTGTTCTTAAAACTTTCAATATGCAAGACTGTAGACCCGGTATTGCACCTGTTGTAAAAGGAGACAAACTTAGCAAGGATCAATGTCCTAAAAATGAAGTTGAAATGAGAACTATGAAAGATGTGCCATATGCAAGTATTGTGATGAGATATCTACAACGCACCAAAGACTTCATGCTAGTATACAAAAAGGTTGATGATCTGGATCTTCTAGTATATTCAGATTCTGATTTTGCAGGTTGTCAAGACACTATGAAATCAACTTCTGGGTATATTTTTATGTTGGGTGGAGGTGCTATTTCTTGGAAAAGTGAGAAGCAAAGTATCACTGCTACATCTACAATGGAAGCTGAGTTTATTGCTTGTTTTGAGACTGCTTCACATGCTGTCTGGATGAAGAATTTTCTTACTAAATTGCAAATTGTGGATTTTATATCTAAGCCGGTGACTATTTTCTGTGACAATAGTGCAGCTGTGTTCTTCTCCAAGAATAACAAGAGAACAAGAGGCTCTAAGCATGTTAGCCTTAAGTTTCTTAAGGTTAGAGACATGGTAAAAGAAGGTGATATATGTATTGAGCATATTAGCATAGAATCTATGTTGGCTGATCCTTTGACTAAAGGTCTTAGGCCTGTAGTGTTTAATGAACATGCTAAAAATATGGGTATTTTAGAGTCTTTTGATGTGCTTTAGTCAGTGGGAGTTACTTTGTAATTGCTGATTGAGATATTGCTTTTGATAAATTCTATTTTTATGCAAGCTTGTGTTATTTGATATCTGTTATGCTTATGACTAACATGATAATTTATTTATTTTTATTTCCAATTGGACATTGCATAAACTCATGATATCTTTGAGTTTTGCTACTTGTTGCCTTGATTATCCCGGGTAAGGCACAAGGGAATCCTCCTGAGGTGATATGATTAAGTGTCACTTGGAGGCTCCTGAGGTGATACGGTTATAATATCACTTGGAGGATTATTTCTTTCTAAGAGGTGTGAATCTATTCACCTTGATTAGAAAGATAAAATGCTTAGCACACATGTTTGATCCATGTTGATGGAAATTCTAGCATATGTGGTCGTAGATAGAATTCATACCTTAAAATGGTGCGATGCCTGCTACGATTCATTGTTAGTCTTTTCTATTGAGACTGAATGGATTGTTATATGGGTCGTTCTATCCTTGGCTATGTGAGTAGTGTGGACACCGTAGAGTCTAAACTCCTTTTTCAAAATGATTTTCTTAAAAACTCAAATATTTAAAATTGTTTTCTTGTCCTCAATTAACGTTGGCGTCCAAGTGGGAGAATGTTGGAATTTGGACTTACGTTAATTGGTTATAGCCTGAAAGGATAGTGACGTGGCCCAAGTGGTGGATAAATAAAAGGCCTAATATTAAATATTGTGTGTGGATAAGTGAGGCCCAATAACTATTGGCCTGTGATGGGTAGGCACTCTTTATAAATAGAGGCCAACCCCCCTTTCCCTAGCTATCAAGAAAACCCTAGCGTATTCTGCCTCTTGAATACGTGGTAAAGATAGACGTCCCATCAGTCAATTTCTTCGGGCTGTGAGAGCGCGTAGCTAGTGGATTGTGGAAGTTGGTCTCAGGCTTAATCGCCGTTTGTTGTCCCTGCTGAATCCATGGAGTTTAACGGTACGCTTCTTTAGACTCTGACTCTAGATTGATTGTGTAATTGTGTCTTAATCTCTGCTATGGCTACGAATTAATTATCTTACATTACTTCCAGGTTGTTACAATCTCACCACTTCGGGGACAACGCCTACTTGAAAAGAATGGTGGATAAGTTCTTGAAATAACCGTATCAATCTAGGTTAGATCCCTACACAATAAAAACCATGACCGATGTCTATACGAGGGGTTTAAGCAGAACCACGGTCACTATGTACTTGGCATGACCGAGATCCCACGCAATGTATTCATTTTGTATAACGACCGGTACTTCTACCCCTAGGGAAGGGATGATAACCTACTGCATGACCCTATGGAAGATCAGGCATACCCCGCATTATTCTCGTATCGCTCATGCTAGATATATAAACAAAGCAGGACATGTTTCCCTTATTACGTACGCATATCGAAAATATTGGGACTCAGCCTCGATGTCCCAATGGGTGAGGTAAGCCCAGCTCGCAAGAAGTCTAGACACAGTAAATGGCGAAGCTAAATGCGGCTGCCAATCAAAAACCACTATTCGAGCACTAGGTGGAGCGAGTGACCCTACAACACCGCTCCCCCTTTCACCGGCTTGTCAGGCCGAGGTAACAGACAATTTCATTTTTGTTTATCTTCACTTTTTTGATTGGTTCAAAACAGGAATGCGAGCATTCGCATGGGTATGCAAGCAAGGGACCCACGCAACCAAAATGCCCCCGAAAATGGTTCCGTAGCATACCACCTCGCAAGAAATGACCGAGCAAAGCCCCCTAAACCACAGCATATCACAAATGACATAAATGGCTCGGTACAGAACAACTATAAAAAAAAGCACAACAACAATCTCCAGTAAAAGCAAAGTCAAACAAACTGGGACTCGCCCATAAAACATGTAACATTCTCCAATGAAAGCAAAACTGAGCGAACTGGGACTCACCCAGAAAACGCACAATATTCTCCAAATGAAAGCGAAATTAAGCGAACGATTGCCTCGACGCACGCATACACAACATGGCGACGAGTAATGTCCCCCAACTAAAACAAAGCAACTGGTTATAATTTCGACCTTGCTCGAAATAACACCCCTACGGCCATCGGCCTTCGCCAAGAGAGAAGTTCGACCTCGCTCGAACTCACAACGGGTTATAGTTTCGACCTTGCTCGAAATAACACCCCTACGGCCATCGGCCTTCACCAAGAGAGAAGTTCGACCTCGCTCGAACTCACAACGGGTTATAATTTTGACCTTGCTCGAAATAACACCCCTACGGCCATCGGCCTTCGCCAAGAGAGTAGTTCGACCTCGCTCGAACTCACAACAGGTTATAATTTCGACCTTGCTCGAAATAACACCCCTACGGCCATCGGCCTTCGCCAAGAGAGAAGTTCGACCTCGCTCGAACTCACAACTGGTTATAATTTCGACCTTGCTCGAAATAACACCCCTACGGCCATGTTCCTTAAACAAGAGAGAAGTTCGACCTCGCTCGAACTCACAATGGGTTACAATTTTGACCTTGCTCGAAATAACACCCCTACGGCCATCGGCCTTCGCCAAGAGAGAAGTTCGACCTCGCTCGAACTCACAACGGGTTATAATTTCGACCTTGCTCGAAATAACATCCCTACGGCCATCGACCTTCACCAAGAGAGAAGTTTGTCCTCGCTCGAACTCACAACGCGTTATAATTTTGACCTTGGTCGAAATAACACCCCTACGGCCATTGGCCTTCGCCAAGAGAGAAGTTTGACCTCGCTCGAACTCACAATGGGTTATAATTTCGACCTTGCTCGAAATAACACCCCTGCGGCCATCGGCCTTCGCAAGAGAGAAGTTCGACCACGCTCGAACTCACAACGGATTATATTTTTGACCTTGCTCGAAATAACACCCCTATGGCCATCGGCCTTCGCCAAGAGAGAAGTTCGACCTCGCTCGAACTCACAACGGGTTATAATTTTGACCTTGCTCGAAATAACACCCCTACGGCCATAGGCCTTCGCCAAGAGAGAAGTTCAACCTCGCTCGAACTCACAACGGGTTATAACTTCGACCTTGGTCGAAATAACACCCCTAGGTCCATCGGCCTTCGCCAAGAGAAAAGTTCGACCTCGTTCGAATTCAGTACGGCCTACAATTTCGCTCTTACTCGAAACAATACCCCTATGGCCATCGGCCATCGCTTCATGAAAGGAGGGTCCGTCCTTGGTCGAACTCTCAATGGGTCATAGTTTTGACCTCTTTCGAATGTATGTCAATAATTGACTCCGCCCAAGATGGCGATTCCAAGTTCGGCCTTGCTCGAATATACATGGAAAAATTGACCACCTAAATTAGTAGGTCAGAATTCATTCCCGCTCGAGTATACAAGTCGGAATTAACTTCGCCAAGGATGGCGAGTCTTAATTCGACCTCGTCCGAATTAAGGTTGATTCCGCGTAAGTTGGCAAATTAGAAGCCGGTCTCGCCCAATCCCATAAGTTTGAATTCACAATCAAAAGAGTCAGGGACTCATCGCGGTGAAAATAAAAAAGATACACAGATGAAGAAGAAACAATTGTTTTATTCAAATGTACATGCGCGACAGCCGCCACTTACAAAGGGCCGAAACGGGCCCTTGGGAAAAGATTAAAATGAACAACGAAAGAACAAAATAAAAACTAAGTACATAGGATGCAACAAAAGCTTCACTCCGCATCGTCCCCACCTCCGTTCTCCCCATCATCATCATCATCAGAAGGGAGCTCGTCCTCGTTCTCAATGCCCTCCCAAGCTTCCGGAGTAGCAGGGTCATATCCACAGGCGGTGTGAGCCGCGCGTGCCTTTGCCCGAGCATCTTCAAAGGTGGCCTCTGGGATAGTCCCTTCCTCCCACAAACCCTTATAAATATCTCGCTGAGCCTCGGCGTGGACCCATAGCTCATATAGGCGGCGTGGGACCGCGGAGGAGGCAGACTCGATCTGGGCCAACAGTTGTTCCTTCTCGGCCTCAAGTGCCACAACCCGATCTCCTAGGCTCGAAGCCTCTCAGCCGATTTCACCAATACGCTCCTCGAGCCGTGCCTCTCTCACGTGGCTGTAGCTCTCTCAGACTCCTGCTCAGATTGAAGGACGCGGATGGTATCTTCCAACACCGCCGCCCTCGCCAAAGCCGAGGACCGAGCCTCCTCGGCACTCTCCATTTCGGCCACTTTCTTCTCCAGCTCGGCCAACTTCCCCATTTATTCTGCACTCAAAGCTTCAACTCTGGTAGCATTCTGCTCAAGTTTGGCTTGCAGAGACAACACCTTCGCTTGAATATCCTTGCATTCTGCGGCAACCCCCTTGCCCGCCTCGAGTTCCTCGTCTTTGGCACAGAGCAGTTCTTCGAGCTCACTGGATCTTCAGATGGACTGCATCAGTTCCTGATCCCTTTTCTCCAACTCTTCCTTGACAGATTGGGTGCCAGTACCCACCCTGAGCCGCTCGTGCATCTCGCGGCATTTGTTGCGATACCGCCGATACTTCTTAAGCATCTTCAGAAAAATCGCGGCCCGAGTCTTGGCCCTACGAGCACTCTCGATCTCCAGCATACAAGACTGAAAACAAAGAGAAGAGACAAGTCGGTAGAAACCAAGGTCACAAAGCAAAAATAATAATATCAACAAATAAGGGGACTTACCTTTAGACCCATCGCGGCCACGCCGCTTGACAACTCGGCGTCACTGACATCCTGAAGAGCTCCGCTTTTTGCGGCAAAGCATAGAAGGTCGAATTGCGGCACAGAATCTACCGTGTGCTGCAGAAGGTTGAGGTCCAATGGAATTTCTAATATTCGGGAGGGACCTCTCGCTCTCATCACAATTCGGGTAAAGCCCTCCTCGAATAGCCTAACGTCATCACGATCGATGTCAGATTCAGACTTGTAATTATCAACCATGACGCCTTTTCCCCTCTTTTCGGCCGAGGAAGAAGTACGGTTCGGCTGGGATGTCGAAGGGCCGTCAGGGACAACAACGGCAACCTCGGGAATCCGTCTATCCGCCACACCAACATGTTGACCGCTCACAATAGGTATAGCCTCTATGGCCGGGTTGGTCCCACCGCCGAGGCAAGGTCACCCCTCGAAGATGTTTCGGCCTGAGGAGCCACTTCCAATACCACCCGTTGTCTCTTCGACGGGGCCTCGCTACTACCGGCGCGAGAAGATTCGCCCGTCAAACGGACAACAGGAATCGACATTTCTAGCCAAGGAGTAGTCTCCGAATGCACGGCTTCAATCGCAGGCGCAAATTGAGCGCTAGCTCTCGACGCAGGTCGGGCAGCGGCCCTTGGCGCAGGTCGGGCCAGGGACACCGGCTGAAAGAATACAAGCGGAGGAGCCCTCGTCCTTAGCACCCTCCCTGGCGACAAAAAAAAGACGATTATATAACGACAAGGCCAAACCGTGAGGCAAAGTATAAAGAAAAACTACAACGGGTCGACTCACCAGTGAGAGGCTTGCGCCCATATTTCTCATGGAAGGATGCCCACTCACGAATCCCCATTGTATGGGGAAGAATCGCGCCCACCCACTCACAGATATCGTCAACTAGCGGGGGAGGTAGTCTCTTGGCTGTAAAAGCAAAAACAAGTCCTTAGCAATATCATCTAAAGGGGAACGATCGAAGGCCGCCGTAAGAGGAATCACAAAATAAACAGAAGGAAACTTACGAGCAAAGTTCCACGTCTCTAGAAACATGCCGAATCCGCCACAAGATGCTCTGTCCACACATAGAAGTAGCTCGCCCAGAAGCGGCGATTAGCCTTATTGTCCATCTTTACCACCAAACTCTTTATTCCTCGATGGCGCATGGATCATTGTACCCTGAAGAAAATGAGGGTCAAAGATGTGAAGCATGTGCCCCAAAGAAATTCCTCGTCCGGAAAGCTCCGCGTACACTATAAGCATGAGGAAGTGTTTGTACGCGTACGGAGACAGCTGAACCGGGCACACTTCGTAGAAGCGGCAGAAGTCTACCACTAGAGAGGGGAGAGGAAGCGTGCACCCGATAACAAAGGGGTACACGTAAAATGCACGGTACCCCGGGCGATGCAAATGTACAATATCTTTCCCCGCCGCTGGTATCATTTCGATGTGAGTTGGGATTCCCCAGTTGGCCTTGAGCGAGTAATCGCCGCTTCATACATGGTGGAAGGGACAGTTTCCAGTTCGTCTCCCGCAGGGCTGTTAAAGTGAGTCCTTAATTTCCCCGGACGGGGTAGTATCTCATCCAGTGTCGGAAATCCCTCGTTTTCTGCCACCTCCATCCCCTCTTCAAGAAGGGGTACATCATTTTCCGGCACCGGAGCTTCGACGAATCTATCGGTCTAGGAAGAAGTACCAGCCATTTGTCTGTCTTGATCGAAAAAAACAAGAGCGGCGAAGGAATAGAGAGGATGGTCACGTCAAATTCTGACGAAAGCAGAAGTATGAAATATTGAGGAAGGTGGAAGTTTGTAAAATTCTCTCAAGTAAATTGAAAAGCATAACAATCAAATGGTGGATTCCCCCTATTTATAAGAACACAAATGTCCTGAGTGGGAAACCCGAGAGCCGCCAATCAGAAAAACTGAAAGGGCACAGGAAACGATACGGTACCTGGGAAACGTGCGCCATAATGATGCATAACAGGCATTCATGGTACCCTAAATCGACGAAACGATCCATCTCCGAACTAAAGCAACGGTTCGGTAAGGTCCTTGAAGCATCACATCACCGCCTAGCCGTAAGGACCCCGTCCTCGCATAATGTTCAGATTTCTCCTAATTCTAGAATCGACAGGATCCGCCCATTGAGCTCGCCAAAAGACGACCCCAACGGGCGGAGGGATTAACTGTATAGCTCAAAAATCTGACCATCAAATGGTTATTATTAAAGAAAACGGTAGGAGGTCGGCCAAGCTATGGTCGTGCCCACGAGGCGTAATGGAGAAGAGTATCTCGGCTGCTGCCAAGATCAGGCCATCAAAAGGCTTACGCGGCATAACGTAACACATGGGCGGGTAAGGAAGGAGTACGACCATGAGAGGGCACGCTGGTTAAGAACCATTGGGTAAAAAGGAAAAATGACACTATATATAAGGAAGGCCAAGCAGAAGAAGGGGGGGGGGGGGACTAGAAAAAAAGGAAGAAAGACAGAGAAGACATAGAAGAGATCTCCAGGGGCAAGAAGAAGAACAAGAAGAAGAAGAAAGAAGAAGAAGAAGCTCACGTTCTGGATTGCAAACCTGTGCAATCCCCTTCGTTAAATCAACAAAGCTAGATCTCGTAGTCATCAACAAGAATCATCCTTTATCCTCTTTATTTCTACAAATACGAAACGATATGTTAAAGTTGTAAGCTTATCATTTACTTTTAATGTCTTCCATTCACTCTGAGATCTGTTATATAAATTCAATCCCTTGGATTTCAACACTCATGGTGCTTAGATCTAGATTAGGTTATATTTGTCTAAGATTTACCCTCTTTTCATTATTAATTGGTTTAATCAAAGGAGCTTTACACTTTTTGGTCACATCCCATATGATTATGATGTAGGCAACCTACCCTGATGCAATACATAAAGTGTTCATATAGACACTTTAGTGGGCCGCACCCCGCTACAGAATGAAATACAAATAATGAAATTGGTCCGCATTAATGAAATATAGGCCAAATACACAGAAAATCCTTCATGCGTTTAAAGTTCTCGCGTACTAATATTTTTACGGATTACTATAAAAAAGTTTAAAATGTTATGAAATATTATTTTGTAGTGGATGTCTATAACTCCTAAAGAAGTTACTCCCACTACTCTTCTCCATTAAGTAGATAACTCCCACTATCTTTCCCCATGATCTCAATAGTTAATACCATGTTTATGATATCCCTTTGTATACCTCAATGCCATCCTATAAATAGAGGGTTTGGATATCACATTGTACACACTTGAATACATGGAAGAAATAGATTCTCTTCTCTCTTTCTCTCTACATTGTTGTCTATATTTTTGTTTTATATTATTACTTTGAGCTAAGTTTTGTAACACGTTATCAGCACGAAAACTCTAGCTAAATTTCTATCATCTCCAAGTAAAGAGTTTCGGTCTTCTTCAGCTTAATTTCACGAGTTGATGCGCTGCAACGAAATTGTTGCATGGTCTTCATATGTCATGCCACAAAAATGAAAACGTGAAGTTATAAAAATCCAACTGGAATTTCTATTAAAGAAGATGGAATTGAGATGCATGTTTGAATTGGCAGATTCGAAATTGGATTTAATTTGTTGCAATACGTCCATGTGTTTAATAAATTTGCTTCAATTGTCCAGGGAGTGTATTTTTTCATTCTTCCTATAATTCTCATTTTGATATTTGGGATTTAAGATTTGGTATCGTTTATATTACACAAATTACAATATTATTTGTGCAGGAAAATGAGTTGGCTGAATCAAGAAGAACCATTCCAATCCTTTGATTTGTCTATGTATTGTACGTGTCCGTAGGTAGTCACTTTTTGGAAATTGATGGAAAATATATAGTGATGCGGGGCATTAAAATTTAGAAAATCTGATTTTCACAAAAAGAAAACAAGAATTATGGCTCGAGGGTGAGTCTTAGTGGACTTTGACTTATGATGCCATTGTTTGAGGGTAAGATGGTGGGTTCCAGTCTCATCGTGTCATGAGGGTAAGACACTGGGTTTAAGTCCTAGTGCACTATGATAATAAGTCGTTGGGTTCAAGTCCCAATGCATTATGTCCTAACATGCCTTTATATGGATAAGGCATTGGGTTTGAGTCCCAATGCACCATATTGATGATATAATGATGACTAAAGAAAAATAATGTATTTTTCATGAAAAAGCATAATGTTTGTCCCACTTGATTTGCTCCATTCTTGAAGTGAATGTGATAACGGTGCATAATAAGTCTAAATAAAGACAAGTGGTTGACCAATGAACGTGGGCATGCCAAAGATCAAATAATAACAGTCATCATTATGGTAATTGTAAAAAGGAGAACGACAAGGGTTCTCAAAATGATCCTTCAAAGGTGAAGGAATATGTATCAATATGGTCTATTAATACGAGACACGTTCACATGATTATAGTCCATTCGTTGAAAATGTGACTTGTGGTAAGCATTGTAAATGCAGGTTCATTCCTGAAAGTAAATGTTGAAATATATATGTGATAAGAATTACGCATAAGAATGTGCTTATGCATGGTTGGATAAATACAACAACTCACCTCTAAGGGAGGTTTGAGAGAAATAAAGCTAATAAATATTACAATGTGGTTACATGAATATGTCATTGGTCGCGTACATGTGGTACGCCAAAAATATTTTGACATGCCTTATAAAAAGTTATTAAAGGCAAACTTAAAGCAAAAAAGATTTTGCTTATGATGATTTTGACCATGACAATTATTATGATAAGATAATTTTCTCTGTGGAGGAAAAATTTACCACTTGGATGGTGTTATAAAAGATCTTGTAGTGCAAATATTGAGAGCTCCAGACGAGCGAATTTATTACTACCGAATAAATAAAATTATTCATGGCATTGGTGGTAGTAAGTCTCAAAAAGGAACTTTTTGAGTTCCAAATATATTAACCAAAGTGGTTGGCATATTGAGACTATAAATGAAAGGAAGATTAAATATCTTCATATTACTATAATCATACTGGGTAAATATGAGGTTACCCGATTTTTCTTCTATTTGTACTACAGATGTATAAGCATGATATGAAATCGTATGCCATAGTAAATTAAATGTTTACTGAAATAAATATCAGTTGGCATGACCGGTTGGCCATCCCGGTTTATTGATGTGAAAATTAATTGAGAATTCACATTGGCATATATTGAAGAAATAGAAGATTCTTCAAGAATTCTCTAGTGCTGCTTATTCTCATGATATACCAGTTAAGGTTGGAACTGAATCCCTTGATTTCTGGAACGAATAGAAGGTGATATATATATGGGCCCAGTCACCTGCCATGTGGATCGTTTACTATTATATGATTTTAATAGATGCATCTATTGTATGGTCACATGTGCGTTTGTTATCAACTTGCACTTTCGTTTTTGCAAGGTTGTTTGCTCAAATATTAGAGCACAGTTCCAGAATATATATTATGATAATTTATCTTGATAATGCTGGTTTAAATCCAAGTTGGTTTAGCAGAAATTGTATGCCTCCAATTATAGCTAAACCATTGGTTATGAGAACAAAATTCCCAAATAGAAATTTGGTATGAGGTGTATTATTTAATATACAACAGCACTTGTACGCATCTAACCAACAAGTTATGATAAATTCTCCCTATCACAATTGGTTCACGGTCAGAAATATGATGTGCTATATGATTTAATTGTGCTGCCACAATGCACAAAGATGGGTTCCCAAAGAAGGTTGGAAAATGTGTCGGTGATCCCAACATTAGGGGGAGAAAATGGGCAGCTGAAAAAGTGATACGTGAAATGAATTATTATGAATACATCTAGATCCTCGTACAAGAAAATGTGAACTTGAAGTTCAAGTGATAATTTGAACAGATATTGACGAGGATCTTGAGCTCAAATATGTCATGAAATTTGAACAGATAAATGATTGGCCAAATGAAAAATATGCAATGAAAATTGACTTCATATGAAAAATATGAAGTTGGACGGATAGTCCCAACAGCTGAAAGTATAAAGGCTATATGGAGATATTGAAATATGATTAGTGTTATATTGCAAAAGGAATCCTTGATATAGATTTGTTTATTCTAACAAATATTGTCAAGGTTTTGTTGGTTATACAAATGCAGGGCATAGTTCGTTGTTCAAACAATCTATTTCCATGCGAGGGTAATGTCATATTAATATTCTACAAGGCAGATAATTGTTGATACTTATTCAAGTCATGCCAAGATAAGCAACTGATAAAGCAAGGGGCTCAACACACAACAGATGTGTGACTTGACTTTGAAAAGAAGATTCCAATAATACTGAAGATAATGTTGTTTGCTTATATCAATTGAAAGAAGGACTATCGAAGGAGACAAAATAAAGCACATTCACCAAAGTTCTTCAACAAATTTGTTCAAATGATAATTTGACAAACTTCTTCACAAGACATTGCGGATCTCAATATTAGAGAAGTTGTTATACAAGCTTGGAATTCGTCGTCTCCGAAGAATAAAGTGATGTTTTCATCAGGGGGAGGCAAATACGCGCTGTACTCTTTTTCCCTTAGCTAAGATTTTCTCCCGCTGGGTTTTTTCTAGCAAGGTTTTTAATGAGGCAGCAAATAATGCGTATTACAAGATATGTGTACTCTTTTTCCTTCACTAAGATTTTTTCCCACAGGATTTTTTCTTAGTAAGGTTTTAACGAGGCACATTATCTATAGACATCCAAGGGGGAGTGTTATGAAATATTATTTTGTAGTGAATGTCTATAACTCCTAAAGAAGTTACTCCCACTACTCTTCTCCATTAAGTAGATAACTCCCACTACTTCTCACCATTATAGTTGTAACTCCCACACCTCCATAACCTCCCCATGATCTTTCCCCATGATCTCAATAGTTAATACCATGTTTATGATATCCCTTTGTATACCTCAATGTCATCCTATAAATAGAGGGTTTGGATATCACATTGTACACACTTGAATACATGGAAGAAATAGATTTTCTTCTCTCTTTCTCTCTACATTGTTGTCTATCTTTTTGTTTTATATTATTACTTTGAGCTATGTTTTGTAACATAAAAAACACATTATAAGTGTACATAAAGTGTTCAAATTAAACTTAGCCAAGTTAAAGTGTCAAAATGAAATTTCGTCTCATGTTTATTTGGCCATTTATAATAGAACCATTACAATTCCGTTATAAAGATGGAACATCTTTATCCTCAAACAAAAACAACTCAGCACACTGTTGTCCTAACTGGAAAAAGAGGAAAAATGTGTAACCAGCTAAGGAGGCAGACTAACAGTTACAGTAGACTTAAACAGTTTCATTGACTCATGACTCCTCATTTCTTGTGACACTTCCCTTGAGTTTTTACTACTTGTGCCAACTACCAACCATAGGTGGAATGTTTAAATCTCTTTATTTTTAATTTGATTTTAATTAGATCTCTCGAATTTGAATTGAATTTTTGAAAGAATCTCTTGGTATGCCAGGGTTTGCCCTATAATTGACTTATCTGGCGCGAATTCAAATTAATTGAATCATTGGATTTCATTATCAAAAGGGAGCTTTAAAATAACGGTAAAAATATCATGTGTAATCTATAGGCAGTGATGAAGTCAGGAATTTTTACAAGGATGTTCGAACTTGAATAAAATAAAAAAAAATTCCGACAAAGGGTGTTCAATATATGTTATATACTTCTAAAACTTAATATTTTACCTATATACGCAATGTAATTTTCCGAGGAAAAATGATCAATTGACCACCCTTACTAGAGTGTAGCTTTGCACCTGCCTATAGGTCACATATTCAATACGTAAAATCAGCTAGTGATACTTGCATTAGGATAAGTTGCCTACATTACACTCTTTTGGAGTGCGGTTCTTCCCCGAACCCTGAATCCTGTGTGGCAAGGTATGTTTCGTGCACCGGGTTTGGTTTTTTTTAGTAGAAATATGGGATGATTTTAAAAAATATTTCTTCCTTGAGTTGATCCCTCTGTTAGTATTACTCACAGATTTCTCTTTTAACCTTTTTTCAGAAATTCCAACACACTTTCCCTCTTTTTATGTCACTCTTTTTCTCTATACAAAGCAAAAAACACAACAGACATATAAAAACGCACACACACACAAAAAAAAAACACCTGACCCCTTGAAAATCAGTTACATAATCAACGTTGTACCCATTCCCCACCCACCCCCCTCTCAGTCTAGCCCCATGTTTGTCCTTTGAAAATCCTTTTTTTTTTCTCTGCAACCTTAATCTACTCCAAATTTTGATATTCTGAACAACTTAGTACTACACTAACAATTAGTCACTTGTTTCTTTTATACTCTTAAATATTGTTTTCAGCTCAGCTACTCTAGCTTAGTCCCAGGTTTTCTGTGTACCTTTGTTTTTTAGTGTTTGTTTTCTTCTTCTACACACACACACTGTTTTCTTCATTTCTGACATGGGTTTTTCTTAGTTGGTACATTTTATTTCCTAAATTTAAGGGCTTTCCAGCATTTTGGTTATGTTCCAATTTCATGGTTGAGTCTTTAACATTTCAAGACTCAATCTTTTTGTCTCTAAAGCCCCTTTTTTCTTCATTAATGGCTTCTTGATTGTTGCTTTAGAGGGCAAAGGAAGAAAAAAGAAAGGAGAAATTGAAGAAAAAGTGTTTTCTTATATGAAAAACCCCAAATATGGAAATTTTGAGCTTTCTTGTGCATTTCAAGACTCGATCTTTTTTACTCTAAAGCCCCTTTTTTCTTCATTAATGGCTTCTTAATTGTTGCTTTAGAGAGTAAAGGAAGGGAAAAAAAGAGAAATTGAAGAAAGAGTGTTTTTTTCTACTATAAACCCCCCCCCCCCCCCCCCCCAAAATAAAAATGTCGATTTTGAGCCGTTTTTGAACTTTCTTGTGCATTTCAAGACTCAATCTTTTTGTCTACAAAGCCCCATTTTGTTCATTAATGGCTTCTTGATTGTTCCATTTGGTTGTTTTAGAGAGAAAAAGGAAGAAAAAAAGAAGTGGAAGAAAAGGTGGTTTCTTGAAGAAAAAAAGAACCCAAAAATGGCAATTTTGAGCTTGTTAACAACTGTGTTTGTAGTGTTGTTGTTATCAAGATTTCAACTTGGGAATTTCCAGTTAGTTTTTAATGATCAGAATGTAGTGGAAGCAATTGGGAAAGAGCTATTAATACCAGGGTGGAGTGTGAACACAACTGATTTTTGCTCTTGGGCTGGCATTAGTTGCAGCTCAAACAATTCAATGGTAGAAAGACTTGATCTTTCTGGTTTTAGATTACAAGGTAATGTGACTCTAATATCTGAGCTCAAAGAACTGAAATGGCTAGACCTTTCTCATAATAATTTCCAAGGTTCAATTCCACTATCATTTGGGAATTTGTCTATGCTTCAGTATCTTGATTTGTCTTTTAATAAGTTTGGAAACTCAATTCCTAGTGAATTAGGTAAGCTTAAAAACCTTAAGGCATTGAACCTTTCAAACAATTGGCTTACTGGAGTTGTACCTATTGAGCTTAAGGGGTTGGAAAATTTGCAAGATTTTCAAATATCTACCAACAATTTAAATGGTTCTATTCCATTTTGGGTTGGTAATTTGACCAATCTTAAGGTTCTTGCAGCTTATGAGAATGAGTTTAGTGGCGATATTCCATTTAACTTAGGCTTAAACTCTGAGCTTTCTTTGTTGAACTTGCATTCAAATCAGCTTCAAGGTACTATTCCTGAGAGCATTTGTGCTAAAGGGAATCTTGAATTTCTGGTTTTGACTCAGAATAAGTTGAATGGAACTATTCCTGACTCAATAGGGAATTGCAAAAGCCTTTCAAGTATTAGGATTGGGAATAACAAGTTGATTGGTGGCATCCCTAAATCAATTGGGAATATCAGTAGTCTTACTTATTTTGAAGCAGATAGTAACAGTTTATCTGGTGAAATTGTGGCAGAGTTTGCCAAGTGTTCTAATCTTACTTTGCTTAATTTAGCTTCGAATGAGTTTTACGGAACTATTCCTCCTGAGTTTGGTGAGCTCAACAATCTTCAAGAATTGATTGTTTCTGGTAATAACCTCTATGGTGAGATTCCAACTTCAGTTCTTAAGTGCAAGAATCTCAATAAGCTTGACTTGAGCAACAACAAGTTCAACGGCACGGTACCGGAAGATATATGCAATACCTCAAGATTGCAATATTTGCTGTTGGGGGAGAACTCAATTAGAGGAGAGATACCTCATGAGATAGGGAACTGTGTGAAATTGCTTGAGTTGCAAATGGGGAGTAATGAACTTATTGGAAGTATCCCTTCTGAGATTGGTCATATGAAGAACTTGCAGATTTCATTGAATTTGAGTCATAATCATCTCCGTGGTCAATTGCCTCAGGATTTAGGAAAACTTGACAAGTTGGTTTCTTTGGATGTCTCTGATAATCAGCTATCTGGGAATATTCCGTCGGCGTTGAAGGGCATGCAGAGTTTGATAGAGGTTAATTTTTCAAGCAATCGATTCACTGGACCAATACCTACTTTTGCACCATTTCAGAAAAGTCCTAATTCAAGCTTTCTTGGAAACAAAGGGCTCTGTGGTGATCCCTTGAGTGGTGGTTGTGGAGATCTAAATGGTTATAACCACAGCATTTACGGTCACAAGGTTTCTTACCGAATCGTTTTGGCTGTTATTGGTTCTGGTTTGGCAGTTTTTGTATCTGTTACAGTGGTTGTTTTGCTGTTCATGATGAGGGAAAATCAAGAGAAAGCAGCTGCCAAGGAAGCTGGAATTACCATTGAGGAAACTTCTAGCAAACCAGTGATACTAGCGGGAAATGTCTTCGTTGACAATCTAAAGCAAGCGATTGATTTTGATGCAGTTGTAAAAGCAGTCATGAAAGACTCAAATAAGATTAGTGTTGGTACTTTCAGCACTATTTATAGAGCAGACATGCCTTCCGGGATGATATTGTCGGTGAAGAAGTTAAAGTCTATGGACAGAACTATAATTCATCACCAGAGTAAGATGATCAGAGAGCTTGAAAAGCTCAGTAAGCTCGTTCACGATAATCTGGCTAGGCCTATCGGGTTTGGAATCTATGAAGACGCCGTTCTTCTGTTGCATCAATATTATGCCAATGGGACGTTGGCTCAATATCTTCATTACTCTGGCCAGGAAACTGAATATAAACCGGACTGGCCAACAAGACTTGCCATTGCCGTTGGAGTTGCAGAAGGATTAGCATTCCTCCATCATGTGGCCATCATCCATCTTGACATTTCTTCGGGGAACGTGCTTCTCGATTCTAATTTCAGGCCTTTGGTTAGTGAAGTTGAAATATCTAGGCTTCTAGATCCATCTAGAGGGACTGCAAGTATCAGTGCTGTTGCCGGCTCATTTGGATATATTCCGCCAGGTATTCTATTATTCAAACACATACTTATCGTTCTCTTTTTTCCGTTTATAGAGATTGTACCTTTGGTATTGACTAGTTTGTTCTCTCTCAACAGAGTATGCGTACACAATGCAAGTAACAGCAACTGGAAACGTTTATAGTTATGGTGTTGTTTTGCTCGAGATCCTTACTACCCGATTACCTGTTGATGAAGATTTTGGTGAAGGAATAGATTTGGTTAAATGGGTACATGGTGCACCTGCGAGGGGGGAAACACCGGAGCAGATACTCGATGCAAGGCTCAGCACCATTTCATTTTCTTGGAGAAAGGAAATGCTAGCAGCGCTAAAGGTCGCGTTGCTGTGCACTGACGTGACACCAGCAAAACGACCAAAGATGAAGAAGGTGGTAGAAATGCTCCAAGAAATCATAGAAAGCTAAATGAAGTTCGCAACATCGATGTATGTCTTGATTTTGTTCCTTCATATGAATGCTTCCGTGGAAATGCAAGTGTACGACATACTTAGTCGAGAGGACAGAATGGTCTGAATTCTATATACTGGTCGCTGATAGCTGGTTTACTGATGGTCTTACTGTTTTCTACTGGGGCTTCAATCATTTGATCAAGAGTTCTCTTTCTCCAAAACATGTAAATGTTGGTGAAACAGATCAATATCTCACTAGGATGATATGTTTGCAAATAGCATTTAGCTTTCCTTTTCCTGTCCTCTTTTCTGGTACATTGCTTCCAAACTAAGTATAGATTCAATCATAGTTCAAGCACCTATTTAACATGCGACTCACTTTCTATTTTGTTCCTTTAATATTAAGAGATAAGTAACTCACTATATAAGGCCTTTAACATCTTTTGTTTCTAGTTCTTGACCTGAGGGTCTTTCGGAAACAACCTCTTTACCTTCATAAGGTAGGGGTAAGGTTTGCGTACACACTACCCTCCCCAGACCCTACTAGTGGGATTTCACTGGCTTTGTTGTTGTTGTTGTTGTTGTAACTGCTTTTGTTTCTAGCTGATATGAGAATACTAGTTTGTTCTTCAAAGCCTAGCAGAGACAAAAACACTAGTTGATTTCTTCTTATCTGCCTAAGTTTTGGTGGACAGAGTTATCCAGTACCTGTATTGGTGGGAGGTAGTAGGTGTAGAATAGTCGAGGTGCGGTCAAACTGGCCCCTACACCACGTTATAAAAGAAAGAACGCTAGTTTGTTCTTTATTTTAGCAAAATATCTGTTGGTGCAAGTTTAACTTATTTTCACTACTACTATTAGTTTATTTTGGCATGAGGATGATATGAGTTGAGCTTAAAGAAATAAGTGAGGATTCATATCGCCGACCCCAACTTTGTTTAAGACCGAGACGTAGTTGTTGTTTGTTGTATCTGTTGGTTCAAGTTCCAGGAGAAGGCCAAAACACTGCTACTTCCCAACCCAAGAAGCTAGATTGGCCTTTGGGGGCAAAGAGTTTGCATAAGTAGTCTAGCAGGTAAGAGGGCAATACATGATGTGTAGGTTAGACGCCTGTCATGGGTTCGAACTCTGCCCCACACAAAAGCTTGGTATTTAAATGGAGAAGGGTAGAGGAGCGAACCCATCATCCACCAAGTTTTGAACCATGCGTCACTGACCCTTAGGGCTTTCTCAGTTACCAAAAGAAAAAAAGTAATATAACACGTATGTTTGTCGATTCATTAGATGCTCGGAATCTAAGTCATTTTTTTAGCCCTTCTTAAATGTGTACTTACAACATAATGTGCACAGAATACAACAGAGTGTACAAACCATGATAAGTTGATATGATTTGGTACAAACACTGATTGCGAGTCGGTTTCTTCCATAAATGGAAGTTAAAGTTCCCAATTAAGCAGATGATGGCAGGTTGAGAACTCCAATTTCCTTAGCTCGGCTAATATTATCATCCAATATATTCTTCATATTTTTTTTATACACAAAACCTTTATCCATAAGCTTCTTTGATCCCCACTTCACTTCTCTCTTTGGATCATCCAAGTACCTGTTTAATGGGAAGATATGAAAATAAAAATATCAAATAATCACCATTAGCAGAACTGATCCTTCAAATATATAAAAGTGAGCACTTTAGTCTACTTTTACAAACTTATATAGACACCAATAGTGTAAAGTTTCCGCCTATAACGACAAGGCTTAAACTGCCAGAGACGAGCTAGCTGGACTGTTACGTAATTGAGTATTGAAAGAGGAATCGTCTTATTGCTTGGGAAGAATATATCGATACTGCCTCCTCATACATAGAGAAGGCAGCATACAAGATGAAGAAGCTCGTGGATAAGAAGAGGCGCGGGATCTTAGTCCAGCCTAGTACGAGGATCTCGTATCTAGCAACCCAACCTATACAAAGGGCGTCAAAGTCCCTTGACTAGGTTGGAGCTATAAAGCTTGCTATGTTAGAGTAGGTTACCATTCCATGGTCGCTATAAAAGTTAACTGTAACTGACTTTTAACTGCCTGATAATGTAAAAACGTTTTACGTCCTAAGTGCATATTAGTTAAACTCTTGTTTTACTTGTTCTATAGCCTTCAAATACCAAGCATATGCACAAAGAAAATCCAAGTCTCCTTTGCATGTCGGTAGCATTAGTACTAGTCTCGTATTTTCATACCTTATTATTCGTAGATTTCTTCTACTATATGTTGTTTCTTTCACCTTGATTATTCTATCACCTTCTCACCTTATCACATTATCTCGTTGTTGTTACTACTTGTTGTGTCTGCTTCTTTTTCTCTTTTACCTTGAGTCGAGGGTCTATCGGAAACAACCTCTCTACCTTCTCAAGATAGGGGTAAGATCTGTGTACACTCTACCCCCAGACCTCACATTGTGGGATTACACTGGGTTTGTTGTTGTTGCACAAAGAAAATTCAAGAACTACTATAACAATAGCAACAAACAACAACAAACCCAGTGAAATCCCGCAAGTGGGGTTTGGGGAGGGTAAAGTATACGCAGACCTTACTCCTCCCTTATAACGGTAGAGAAGCTGTTTCCGAAAGACGCTCGGCTCAAGAGAAGTGAAAATGAAGCAATAAACATACAGTAGCAACAACAAAACTACTACATCAAATGAAAGATAGAGTATTAATTACCTTTGGTTGACATGAAATTCTGGGAATTTTTCTTTGTAATAACCGGCAATTTCTGCAGAAGAAACGAAGGCGCTCGCGCACAAGAAACGACCATTTATAGAAGCAGTTTCCATGCCAAAAATATGAGCTTCACAAACATCTTCAATGTGTACAATTGGAACTTTCCCATCAACTTCTTCTATGAACTTGAGTTGTTGGTAACTAATTTCATCACCAGTTACAACTGATAATATAGCAGCCATACTTATTGAAATATTTGACAAGACTGTATCTCCACCCACAAGACCACAACCTAAGCTCACAACCTCAAAACCATTTTTGCCTAAGTTCAAGATTTCTTTCTCAGCCATTGTCTTTGCTTCCACATACTCCTATATCATTCAAAATGAAAATGTCATTTTCAAGTGCGAGTCTGATCCTTTTTCACAGTCCAAACACGTATTTCTATAATTTATGAACAGCCCGGTGCACAAAGTATCCCGTGTTCTTTACGCAGGCTTCGGAAAAGGGTCTCACCCTAAAGGATGTGATGTAGACAGCCTATCCTAATGCAAGCATTAGTGGCTGCTTTCACGACTCGAACCGATGTCCTATAGGTCACACAGACTGTTGCTCCAAAACTCCCTTCATTTCGACAGTTTTATATAGTACACAAAACTTGTTCAATTTTTAAACATGTGTTTTAGTGTTATCTTTGATTGCAATTGAAAAGGAAAGATAATGAGAAAGAAATATTTACCCTAACAAAATCATCACTAAAAGCAAAGTGGATATTGAGAGGTGTCCAACATGTTTCATCCATCAATTCCTTGAAACCATTGCCATCATCCTTCAATGGTGAAGCAGAAAGCACAGTTCCTGTATAAATAAGCCTTCTCACTGTCCCACTCTTTATACAAGCCATTCCAATATTCTTCACTGAAGCAACTGTTGCTTCTACCTTATTCTCGTACTGTTACATTCAAATCCACAGAAATAAACAACTCAGTCAAATTCAAGATTTTACTACATATGTATAAAAAATAATATTAAACTATATATACAGTATAAATTTCCGGCTAGGGATGTTAAGTTGATCACCCTTCGTCGAATCTAGCTCCGATGAGCACTAAGGGTGGAGCCTAACAATCAATGTAATAGGTGAGAACCTTGCGGGATCAGGTACTCGGTGATATAGTAGAGGTGTCCAAGCTTAACCTAACTCCGGTGGCACAAACAATAAAGGATGATCGATTGAACACCCTTCATCGAAAAATTAGACTCCCTCCATTTCAAAAAGATTGGCATAGTTCGGGTACGAGGGTCAAAGTACTTAACTTCGATTGTGAATTTGGACATAATTGTTCAAGTATTTGAAAATAAAATTTACATTTTCGGCAACTACATAAAAAGTTTTATAAGTCATAATAATTCATAATTTAAAATATCTATAAAATATTTAAGAAAAACATGGTCAAAAAACAACCTCGTAGACTTCCCAAATAGTGATGGTGCCAATCTTTTTGAAACGGAAGGAGGGAGTACTATGTATGTAAAAATCTATACTGCGTATATAAATAAAAAATTACTTCTTATACATAATTTGTTAAATCTTGAACACCACTAGCAAAATTTCTGACTTCACGATATGCTAACTCCATTGTTTCAAAAACAATATAAAACATTTATGTACCAGTGAACAATAACAAGTATGAGCTGAAATAGTAGAGGTGCGCGTAAATTGATTCGAACATCACTGTTAGAATCGAGAAAATAAAAATAGATACATACACTGATGGAAAGTAATAAGAACTTGGGAAAGTTATCGAGGAACATACAAGTTGACTCGAACATCACCATTATCAAAAAGAAAATGAAATTGGTACCTGAAATCCCTCAGAATGTAACAAAGGAGTGGCAACATGGAAAACAAATTCACAGCCTTGAATTGCTTGCTCAAACTCTTCTGGTCTATAGATATCAGCTTGAAATAACTTCAATCTTTCCTCTGCATTGGGGAAGCTCTTCAACAAGCCTACTTTTGATTTATCCTCTGCAAAATCATCAAAATTTCATTTTTCTTTTGTTCAATTTCAATATTAACCCTGTTTAATGTGGATTCGCGCCTCATAAGGCTCATTAAAAGAGAAAGCGTTCCTTACTAGAAATTTTTTCATTAGCAAGAATCGAACTCGATACAATAACAACAACAACACTATACCCGGTGTGAACCCATAGATGGGGTCGGGGGAGGAGAAATTTTTCCATTCGCAATAATCGAACTCGATACAACATGAACAACAACAACATACTCATTGTGTTCCCACATGTAGGGTCTGGGGATAGTTGGGCGTATGCGGACCTTATCCCTACCTTGTGTGAGATAAAGAGGCTATTTCCGATAGATTCTCGGCCAGGGGCAGAGCTAGCATGTGGGAGACGGGTTCGGCTGAACCCGGTAGCTTTGGTCCAAATCCTGTGTGTGTTGTCTTAAGAAATCTAAAAGATATGTACAAATTATCAAATTAGAACCCAGTAACTTAAACGGACCACAATTCTGAACCATAAACTTTAAAATTCTTGCTCCGCCTTTGCCCTCGCCGCTGGAATAGAACTCGAGACCTCTGGTTAAAATTCCAGGGATCTCGTCCATTCAACCAAGAGTATAATTCATGGATAAAAAAGCAAAATAAAGATTACATACCTAAGTTTCTGAGGGTGGCATGAACTGTGTATCCTTTTGCCAAAAGTTTCTTCACCAGAAAAGAAGCAATATATCCTGCACCACCTGTAACACAAACCAGCTTTGAACTTCTATTGTTGTTCTCCTCCATTTCTAGATTCTTATTCTGCTTTTCTTCTTTCTTTTTTTGGTTTAAAGCCACATTTTTGGTTTCATTGCATGGTTTTGTACTACTTAAAGCCAAATGGCTTTTGTTTGGTCTTTTTTGTGTTGCATTTAATGACAGTATATAACAAATTTTTGTGTTATCGGTATATTTTATTACATTGTAAATAGAAGGTAACTTTCATTATTTTCATGTTGATCCCACTTTTTATGAATAGTTTAAGTTCTATGCATTATCGGTATAAAATTATTCACAAACTTAAGTAAATTAAAAGATGACTTTGGGTAATTCGCATTAATATCATCGATTAATAACCTAAAATAAATGATGGTAACTTGCTATGATAAATTAAATTTTACAAATAGTGTAAACAATTAATTACATTGTAAATATTTTATATATGTATATATATATATATATATATGTGTGTGTGTGTGTTTTTGTGAGAATGATTACTTGTAATTATTTTTTAAATAACTTGATGCGTAAATAATGTGAATGAGTTAAAATCATTGATTTTAGACGAAGCCTTTGTTGGAGAAGTACATGTTGTGGTTCTCTTTATTTGTAAAAGGGTACTGTTGATAAAATGGTCCAACTTTTGTCGTTTTTCCATTTTTCATTTTGTTTTTGTCGACTCCTTGTGATTTTTTTCCCTTCTTTTTATAGGTGGGAATCTCATTTTAGTTAAACTCATTTATTCTAGAAAAAGCTTTTTTTTTGGAGAAGTACAGGTTATCGTTTTTTAAGCGGAGGGTCTATCGTAAACAGCCTTTTCTATCCTCAAAATAGGGATAAGATCTGCGTACACACTACTCTCCTCAGACTTCAGTCATAGGATTATATTTGACTTGTTGTTGTTGTTATCGTTGTTGTATAGGTTGTCGTTTTCTTGGCAATGACCCAAACTTTTGTTGTTTCTCTCTTTTTCGTTTTCCCTATCGAGTCATTGATTTGAGGTGAGACTAATTTAAGTAGTCATTCAACTTTCACTTTATTCGTATCAAAACCGCTAAATTATTTTTGCAACAGAAGTATTTACTCAACTTTAGATATCTTAAAAGTTACTCTCTCTGTTTCAATTTATGTGAACCTGTTTGATTGGATACGGAGGAAAAAAATAAGACTTTCAAAACTTAATGGTTCTAAATAAGTCATAACATTTGTATAACTATGATTTAAGTAAAATTATTTTCAAATTTAGAACGAAAAAGGGTTCAAAATGCTCATAAACTATTGGAAAAGGTTTAAAAATATCCTTCATCCACCTATTGGACTAAAAATACCCCTCCATCCACCTTTTTGGTTCACTTATGCCCTTTGACAGTTAGGTCAATGCTAAATTAAAAATAATTATTTTATTCTTTTTGTATAACTTAAAAAAAAATTATAAAATATTTTCGTTTTTTCAAACTAATGCATCAGTAGTCCACTAATTTAGTAAAGTCTTTTTTATTAGTTTTTACAAAAAAATATTTTCTTTTCATTTTTTTCAGCTTTTTTAAAGCATTTTTTTTAAAAATATTTTTGTTTTTTAAAAAAACTGAGAAAAATGAAAAAAAATATTTTTCAAAAACGAAAATATCTTGTTGAAAATATTTTTTTCAGTGTTTAAAAACCGAAAATATTTTATAAAAAACATTTTTTTTTTCAGTTTTTACAAAAAAAAAAAGATGCTTTAAAAAAACTGAAAAAAAATATTTTTTTTGTAAAAATTGAATTGTTTTTTGTAAAAACTGAAAAAAATAAACATAAGAAGACTTTAGTAAATTAGTGGGACTATTGGCGCATTAGTTTAAAAAAACAAAAATATTTTGCAAAATATTTTTTTTTTAAGTTTTACAAAAAGAATAATAAGTATTTTTAATTTAGCATTGACCTAACGGTCAAAGGGCATAAGTGAACTAAAAAAGTGGATGGAGGAGTATTTTTAGCCAATAGGTCAATGAAGGGTATTTTTAAACCTTTTCCAATTGTTTAGGGGCATTTTGAACTCTTTTCCGAATTTAGAAAGGGGTTATTTCTTTTGGAACAAGCCAAAAAAAAAAAAGGATAAGTTCACATAAACTGAAACGAATGGAGTACTAAACTATTTTTTTTGTAACTAAAAAAGTCACTCAACGTTACCTAAATATCACAGAGTCGCTTGAAAAAAGTAACGAAGGTAATAGTTTCGTGATTTTTGTGAGATTTAAGTAAAGTTGAGTAACTTATTTGTTAATAAAATTATTTAGTGGCTTTCTGTGATAGTTAAACAAAGTGAAGTGACTTATTCATTTTAGAAAAGAGTTTAATAACTTGAGTGTAATAAAGTAAAGGTTGAGTAATAAACCATAAACGTATTTTGGACCTTTTAGGTGGGACTCTCCTTTTGGCTTTTGCTAAATTCTGGATAAAAAAATGGGGACAGATATGACAGATTCTAATAGGCAATTTTGGACTATTACCAATTTTGGACCTTTTTTTAGGTGGGACTCTCCTTTTGGCTTTTACTAAATTCCGGAAAAAAAATGGACAGATATGACAGATTCTAATAGGCAATTTTGGACTATAACCAAATTATGCATACAAGGACCCACTGAAATCTCATTTGTAGGTCTGAAAAAAGTAATGTGTAAACAGATCTTATCTTTATTCCGTGGGGTAAAGAGATTGTTTCCGAAAAACTATCGGCTCAAGAAGACGAAAAGAAGCAATATAGCAGTACCATCAATGGAAACCATAGAAAAAAATAACAACATCAAACCCAGTTATGCAATCAATAGAATGAAAACAATGGAGGGTTAAAGTTGTCTTTTCATGTATTTCAAACTCTGGATAGAGCTAGGGGTCATAGAAGCATACAAGATAAATTATTAATTTAATACAACAAATACTTATTCATTTCACATGTTAGACAGTATGACTATTAAATGAATCTATCTATATATAATAACAAAGGCAAAATTATGTTAGGCTGACAAGTGGAATACCCATAATTTTAACACATGTAAAAAATTAGGACAACTTTCCGAGATAGTTGGAGTTTCAAATTCAAACTACAAATCAGCAAAAATAAAGTTAAATTTAAAAAAATAAAAAAACTTCCAATCCTCCCACGATTTTGTTTTTGCAGTTATTCTTATTGATACACTTGCCTATTAAAAACAGAATTTTCTTCCCTTATTTGGGCTAGCTATTATTAAAAAAAAAAAATCCTCCCACTTTCTTAGTTGACCCTATTTTACTCAACAACTACTCTCTCAAATTTTCAATTAGTTTTTTTATACATAAAAGTTTAAAAAAGAAGGACGAATAGTTTTCAGAGAATAATTCCAGTTATTTCAACAAAACAGCCGGCATCAAAATCATGATCTGCTTGTGCCGTTAGAAAGAGAACTTTTGGAACTACATTATATACAAAAATTAGGTCCAGATTCTTCGTATATTGTACAAATATGCTTTTGAATTCAGTTAAAATTTCAGGTATTCTGCTTTTCACTACTTTGCGCATCATGACTAAAAAACTTATATCTCTCTGCAGGCACGGTGAAACCACGATCCGCTTGTGCCGTTCGAAAGATGACTTCTGCAGCTACAATATACAAAATTCAAATCCAGATTCTTTGTAAATTCATACATATATTCTTTTGAACTAAGTTATGAATTTCTGTCATTTTGGCTTTTTACAACTCTGCACGCCCTAACAATTTTTTTTATCTCTCTTTAGGAATACCGAAATCACGATCCACTTGTGCCGTTAGAAAGGGAACTTCTGGAACTACAAAATATCAAGTTTTAGATTCTTTGTAAATATATACAGATATTCTTTTTAACTCAGTTCTAAATTTCTATCATTTATGGTTCTATTTCTTTTCCTCTTCTAAGTGGTTAAGAAGCTTCTGTAATTAGTCGCACTATGACCTGTTGAATTTACTGTTGGTGATTCCACAATAGCATAAATATAATGATATCTCCTTCTTTTTAATTTACTATTTGTTGTTGGCATTGATGAACCAACTGGGAAAATAGTTGCGGAGATGATTCCTGAAACATTTGTAGGCCAGTTCACATATAAGAAGAGATGAATAGCAACAAATGTGGCATGTTGAATAAAATACAATGCGCGGATACGAATACTAGACTGGTAATGCTTAAAATAATCCTATTTAATTATACTATGTTACTATATTACAAGTTCATGTTACTGTGATATTTACCAATGAAGTTTTGGAATAATGCGACAATATCCTTCAGAGTAATCACTCCCTGATCGCTCATGTATACACTAGGAATTTGATATATCTGAAAATGAAATTTCGTGTGTTTGTTCATTTCCTTGGTTTATGTTGTTGGTTATACTTTATTGCCAAAATATTAGATAAATGTATTAATTAGGTGAGGCAGTTGCGAAGGATTTTTCTATCAAATCTGCCATTATGTTCGAACACTTATTTATTATCATATCATGTTCAGTCATAATAGTTCACATGTAGGAAAACTTCTACCTTTGTATGCGCCTAAAGTTTAACAGGATTTCGGCAACCTTTTGTAAAGTAGGTTTTGAAAGGATACACTTTATTATTTCAACATGTTCTTTCTAGAGTGAAATTAGTATAAATATTGATCTGCATTCATCTGTAAAAAGTTGATTCTTAAATGAGTACTTAGTTGACTCTTTCAGTAAACAGGTCCAACTAACTTTAACAGATGAATTAAGAAAGATGAATATTTCTTAGAACATGTCTTATCTCACACATAGGTGTTATTATGCTTATTGAACTTACTACAAAAGTAATAATAGCATGAGAGTTCCATAAAACAAGAGTAAGAATATCATTTTTTAAGTATATTTTCTTATATTGATTTTGCAGTTTTCTTATACAAATTTAGTCCAAAAATACAGTTCAACATTCAGAAAAAATGTCAACCAAGTCGGATTTCGCGCTAAAGTTGCTACATGATGTTAGGTTTTGTAAAGAAAGGGTAGTTGCTGCTCAAAATACAAGCTATTCATACTACACGAGTAGAGGCAATTAGTGCATAGTTTTTGCCGAAGTTAGTGGTGATAATTTCATATTTATATAACTAATCACATTTTCTTATTACACTCTCCCCTTCATGGCCTAAAGAATTAAGCTTTTTACTAATCGTTATTATTATGAAGCTAAAAAAATTGTTATCATTTCAACCGACCGTTGTTTAGTCATGCGGGGTGGCACTTTATGGGTTGGGGCATATGCTTTTAAATACCAGAAAAACTATTCAAGTGAGTTTATTTATATGTTCATATATCCTAAGGACTTTACAGGATGTTTAGAAATCTTAATTTGACTTTGATGTTTCTCTTTGCGGCGAATAATGGCGATACAGTTGATTTGGTTTAAGAGTGTGTTTCAGGTTTCTGCCATTACCATCTTTTTTATAACTTGTGCTCTTATAATCCATAAAATGATGATTGTAAATGCAAGTTTGTTTTCGTCACGACTTCGCTCTCACAAGCTTATATGGTCCATTTTGTTTATGCGCCTTTACTTTCCAATTGCGTGAAAAGTTTTGTCCACATTTTCATACGTGGACTCATGAATATGCAGGAGTCTAATTTCTATCATCCACAAATTTATAACGATTAGTATTTGTTGGTAAATATTCTCTTACCTGAAAAGGTTGTGCAAGAGTTTGATCCTTCAACAACTTTAAATTCCATTAAAAGGGCACAAAGAAAACTACAAGGGTAGCTCAGCAAGAGAAGATATTCAAATAAATCTTAAAAATTTCTGTGAAGTTCAACTAGCTACTTCACTTTAGTTCACTATATGATGTTTTTAACTTGACAATGCATCCTTCATGAAACTCAGCTTTCTCTTCTGTAATGTACATTTTCTACAGTTAATTGACAGAAACATATACCATTATTTCACCCTTTTAATGGTATTGCTAATTAAGTAATGGCTAATTTACGCTGCAGTTTGTCTAATTTCAATCTCTTTATTACAAAGGTCTCATCAAACATTCTTAATTCTCATCAAGTAATCTTAAGCATGTGCTATTTGTTGCCTTTTTCAAACAGTGCTAATACATGTAGCCAATAATCTAATTTTTTATTTCTTCCTTAATAGATGTTTATTAAAATGGATAAGTGTGTTTACGCATGACTTCAATGTATGAATATTTATTGCATTACATGTTCAAAAAAAATAGCATTCGCATGCTTCTTTCTATACTGTATTTTTCATATAGCATTTTCTTATAAAATTTTTTATTTAACTTTCACCGCGCAACGCGCGGGTACGGATACTAGTTACTATATTATAGAAGAGTTGGTAGGTTTCGACCTACCTATTTTCAAGTCATTAAATTAAAAACTGAGGGCATATTGGACTTCTCAACCGTTATACGTGTCTTCCTCCTCCGATTGAACAACCACGTAGCATAATCAACAGTTTCGTCGGTTCCATAGCTTTTCTTTGAACTTCCATTTGATGGAATTCGATCTTCGTCTCACCATTGTAGCTCCTCAATTTTGACAGAAGAACAAGCAAATGAAGAAGAAAGAGATAAGTCAAAGAGTTCGGAGTCTTCGATGTGTTTGGCAAAGTTATCAGACAAAACAATTAAAGGGTTAATTGATAAAGAGCCACGTGTTCAAATTGCAACGGGCTGATAAATATTTGATTGATCAAATCAGAACCATCTGATTAGAATCCAAGGAAGACTAAAAGAATGATAAATTCTGGAAGCTTCCCATACGTTAAAAGACTCTCTACACGTGAGAGGAATAAAAGTTGGTTAGGTTGTTATTTTTGTAGCCAATGTAAATAATACACATAAGATAGATATTATTCCTTTTTTTTTCTTTTCTTTACTAGAGATATAGTTTGTATTTTTATACACAGTCCCTGTACAGATTGATTCATTCATTTTTCAATGGAATATACAGAAAATTCTCTCAAGTCTCGTCTCTGATTTTCCAATATGGTATCAGAGCATTAGAGTAATTATCTAATTCTTTCTTTTCCAATCTAAGCTTTTATCATCATCATCATGGCACCTTCTTCAACTGTCGATGACACATCTTCAGGAACATCTACAGGAACAACTCTTGTTGCCATTGATACAACTCATCCCTATTTTCTTCATGCCTCTGATGCTCCAGGAATGATTCTAGTCAACACCCCCTTTGATGGACGTGGTTATCCTGGATGGAGGAGATCTATTTTGATCTTTCTTTCAGCCAAAAACAAGCTGGGGTTCATCGATGGGTCTTGTCCAACCCCAGCTCTCACTGCTACTGATTTCAAAACCTGGAGCAGATATAACGACATGGTTACATCCTGGTTGTTGAACTCTCTCTCCAAGGTAATAGCTGATAGTGTTCTCTACTCAAAGACTGCAAAAGACCTTTGGACAGATCTGGAGCATAGGTTTGGTCAGCCTAATGGTGCTAAGATGTATCACCTGCAAAAAGAACTTGCAGATTTAGTTCAATATTCATTTGACATAGCTGGTTACTTCACAAAAATGAAAGGTTTATGGGATGAGCTGGACACTCTCAACAACAATATGATTTGCTCTTGCGACTGCAATTGTGGTGGAAAACAAAAAATGTTGCAATGAAAAGAAAATGAAAGGCTCATTTAATTCCTTATGGGATTGAATGAGACCTATGGACCAGCAAGAAGTAATATCCTAATGATTAACCCATTACCAACTGTTAATCATGCCTATTCTCTATTGATGCAAGATAAGAACCAAAGAGAGAAACATGTCAACACACACTTCTCAGGAGATGGCTCTTCATTTCTGGCAGGAAGCACACAACATACTACACAACTATCTTCAGGAAATCAGTTCAACACACAGCACGAAAATGGAAGTGTTGCTAACAAAGGAAATAATGTCTACAAAGGAAAGAGAAATGCTCAAATATGTTCCTATTGTAAGATGACCAACCATACAGTTAAAAATTGCAATAGACTCATAGGTTTCCCAACCAATTTCAAGTTCACAAAGACTAAGAAATTTCAAGGTCCTGTGAGGGGAAACTCTGCTGCAGATATGGATCACACAGAGGGAGCTAACAATAACATCACTGAAGGTCGTCAGTTTGCATAGCAATTGTCATCAGAACAATTCACACAGCTGGTTTCTCTCTTAAACCAGATTCAAGTGGGAAAACCTGCTGAAGTTAATGCAAACTCAGCAGCTGGTATATTTCTTACAAACTCTGTCTCTTGTTATTCCTTAGCTAATTCAAATTCAAGTTCCTGGATCATAGATTCTGGAGCATCTGAGCATATGTGCTTTAATTCTGAGTCTTTTCAATTTCTCTTTCCCCTTTCTACTCCATTACTAGTCAAGCTACCTAATTCTTCAAAGGTAAGAGTCACTCATGCAGGGAATGTTTCTCTTTTTCCAGGGTTAGTTTTAACTAATGTTTTATATATCCCCTGTTTCAAATATAATCTACTTTCTGCTCATAGTCTTTGCCAGAGGTTCAAATGTCTCTTAGCATTCACTTCTTTTGGGTGTATTTTGCAGGGCCCTCTCCTGAAGAGCCCTCAAGCTTTTGGTAAATCTTAGGATGGTCTTTATCTTTTGGAGCCTAGTATAGCAAAGTCTAGTAGTCACTCTTCAGCAGTTGTAGTTCCTTTACCTAAAAAAATATCATTCTTATTTTGTTTCAGTTAGTTTACCTATTTCTGCAAGAACAAAATCTGATGTAAAGTTATGGCATGTAAGACTGGGGCATTTGCCTTTTCAAGCAATGAAATACATTAGTTCTATTTCATTTCTGCCCAATCTTGTTTGTTCTTGTGATATATGTTCTTTAGCTAGACAATCTAAGTTGCCTTTTCCAATCAGTCAAATCAAATCTAAAGGCATTTTTGATCTAATACACATTGACACATGGGGGCCTTTTCTTGTTCCTACTTATAATGGTTATAAATATTTTCTCATGATTGTGGATGATTTCAGTCAAGGAACTTGGACCTATTTGCTGAGTACTAAGAGCAATACCTTTCCAGTTTTAAAATGGTTTCTTTGTATGGTGGAAAGACAATTTGCTTCAAAGCTTAAAGTTATAAGATCAGATAATGCTTTAGAATTAGGGAGGGGAACAATAGAATCTGCATTTCTGAATTCACAGGGCATTTTGCATCAAAGATCATGTGTGGCCACACCTCAACAGAATGGGGTTGTTGAGAGGAAGCACAGGCACCTTCTAGAGATTGCTGGAGCATTATTATTTCAATATAAGCTTCCTATTTGCTACTGGGGAGAATGTATTTTGACTGCTACTTTTCTTATCAATAGATTTCCTTCTAGAGTTCTTCAAGGTAAAACTCCTTATGAAATACTGTTTTCTGAGCCACGCTCTTATCATTTCCTCAAATCTTTTGGATGTTTGTGTTATGTTTCCACTTTATCTCATAACAGGAGCAAATTTGAGCCTAGGGAAAAGGCTTGTGTCTTCCTAGGATATCCTACTGGGCAAAAGGGATACAAAGTGTTGGATGTGGAAACTAAAAAGGTTTTTGTTTCAAGGGATGTCAAGTTCTGTGAAGACATCTTTCCCTTTTCCTCTTCCTCTTCAGACACTGCTTCATTTTTGTTTCCCTCCCCTGCTCCCTCAGATAATTCTGCCCCTCCTACTCCATTTTATTCTATTCCTATCTCCCACCCAAGCTCACCTCCCTCACCTGTACATTCTCCATTACCCTCACAGCCTACTTCCCCACCTACTTCCCATATTTCTCCCATATTTCCTAGTCCCATCTCTCCTTCTCCACCATTCACCCAGCCCGTTGGGCTCAGAAGATCTCAACGACCCAATTTAGGCACTAAGCCTATCCATCTAAAGTATTATGTTTTCAATAACGTATACCTCACTGATCTTACCACCTCTTGCCTTGCTACTCCCTCTACACCTCCTGTTTTTTCTTTTCATGCTCTCTCTACTCAGAGTCAGCATATTCTCACTTCTACTTCACCTATAATGGAACCTACTAGTTATTCCCAAGCTAGTTCTCATGCAGGATAAGCAATGGATGCAGAGATTGAGGCTTTAGAATCTAATCAAATATGGGATGTTGTTCTTCTTCCTCCTGGTAAGAAAGCTTTACCATGCAAGTGGGTCTACAAGGTGAAACAACATGCAGATGGGAGTATTGAGAGGCTTAAAGCTCGACTAGTCATCAGGGATGACATACAAAGAGAGGAGATCGATTACACTGAGACATTTTCTCCTGTCGTCAAAATGACTACTATCAGGTGTCTTCTCTCAGTTACTGTCAAAAAGGGGTGGACTATTTCTCAATTTGATGTTAGCAATGCATTTCTACATGGGGACCTGTAGGAAGAGGTTTACATGAAGTTTCCTGCAGGTCTATCCCCACCTAGTCCTCACCATGTTTGCAAATTAAAGAAATCCCTCTATGGCCTTAAACAAGCCTCGAGGCAATGGTATGCACGACTTGCAGGGGCACTTAACTATAAGGGTTTTTCTTCATCTCTTAATGATTACTCCTTATTTTTCAAGAAGACTGGTGATTTCATTTCTATTGTTGCCGTCTATGTTGACGACATTCTCATTACAGGCAATAATCCTAGTGAACTTTCTGAGCTCAAATCATTTTTGCATTCTGAATTTAAGATTAAGGACCTTGGTCGATTGCACTATTTCTTCGGTATGGAAATTTTAACAGAAAAGGAAGGGCTCATTGTCACTCAAAGGAAATTCACAGAGGAATTACTTACACAGTTTGACTGCCCTGATCTTCCCATTGTTTCTTCTCCGCTGGATCCCTCCTCCAAACTCACTGCTGATTCTGTACCTCCTTTAGCTGATGCCACCATTTATCGCAGACTTGTGGGCAAACTCAACTACTTGACTCATACTCGCCTGATCTTTCTTTTGCTGTGTTGAACCTCAGTCAATATATACAAAGGCCATGTCTTGGTCACTTCACTGCTTTAAGGGTCCTTCGCTATCTTCGTGCAAATCCAGGACAAGGTCTGTTCTTGAATGCCCAAACCTTCCTTCTCTTTATTAGCTTTCTGTGATGCCGATTGGGCTACCTGCCGTGACACTCGCCGGTCCATTAGTGGTTTCTTCATCAGTTTGGGTGGATCCCCTATCTCTTGGAAATCGAAGAAGCAAGCCTCTATTTCTTTATCCTCTGCCAAACCTGAATATCGATCAATGAGACGCCTGGTTGCCGAACTCACTTGGCTCACTCGTCTCCTTACTGATCTATCTCTTCCTCCACCCGTTCCGGTGCCCATTTACTCTAATAGCAAGGCTGCTATACATATTGCCCGGAACCCTATTTCCATGAATGCACTAAGCATGTTGATCTCGACTGCCATTTTGTCCGTCAGCAGTTCCTCTCTGGGCTGATCTCTCTCTCATTTGTGCCTTCACGCTCACAACTTGCCAATTTATTCACTAAGCCTTTGTCCGGCCCTTCGCACAAATTCACCCTTGGCAAGTTGGGGGTTTCTTCGTTTCCCTCCAACTTGAGGGGGGATGATGGAATTCGATCTCCATCTCACCATTGTAGCTCCTCAATTTTGACAGAAGAACAAGCAAATGAAGAAGAAAGAGATAAGTCAAAGAGTTCGGAGTCTTCGATGTGTTTGGCAAAGTTATCAGACAAAACAATTAAAGGGTTGATTGATAAAGAGCCACGTGTTCAAACCGCAACGGGTTGATAAATATTTGATTGATCAAATCAGAACCATCTGATTAGAATCCAAGGAAGACTAAAAGAATGATAAATTCTGGAAGCTCCCACACGTTAAAAGACTCTTTACACGTGAGAGGAATAAAAGTTAGTTAGGTTGTTATTTTTGTAGCCAATATAAACAATACACATAGGATAGATATTATTCCTTTTTCTTTTCTTTTCTTTACTAGAGATATAGTTTGTATTTTTATTGATTCACTCATTTTTCAATGAGATACACAGAAAATTCTCTCAAGTCTCGTCTCTGATTTTCCAATACCATTCCATAGCCTTCTAGGCTTCTAGCGTGTTCTTCCGTGAAATTTTCTGTTCAGCCTGATCCATCCGATTAATTGTAATTTCTTGATGCACTCCTCTGTGCACTAACCAAAAATATCGTGTCCAATCCATAAAAAAAGCTACGATTTCTTTTGAGGGAACTCAAATCATTGCAATGCATCGAGAACGAACAGTATAGCAACGAAATCCACCATAACCCACCATAATCAAACTGTAGCACCAACAAAGCAAATAGAACCCAGGTAATAATCCCTTTTTGAAGCTGATATTTGAGTTGATCTAAAATCGTTCTGCTCGATTATTGCTAATGTTTCTGCTTTTCCACTTAGTTTTTTCTGTCTCTCAGGAAATTAGCTTCTATTTCTTTTCTACAGATCTCCGTTTTCTCTTTGGTTTTGGGGTTTGTTGTACCTGTGAGTTGTGCTGCATTTCTTGGTGGCAGAATTTCGGATATATATGATTTTTGCAATTTCCCTCTTTTGTGTTCTAGGCTTATGTTGTACATGTGATTTGGATGAATTTTTCTTCTCTCTTTGTTCCTTTATTTGATTTATCCATTTCTGTTATTTTGCGTCTTTCTCCAACTTTTTTTTATTTTTGGTGCTGTTGTTATTTATTTTTACGGATTTTTACCTTCCTATACCATATATGAAACCTTATTACCCTCAATGTTTATGGTTTGTGTTAATTACATTTCAGCATACCAAATTACCATTTATATACCATAATTCAAATTAGGGGTATAATTAATACTTCATTTATATTAGGCGTTAATTTAGGAGTGTATATTCTCACATTTACCTTTACCCGCCCCTCTCTCCTCCCACCCCCCACACCCCCACGTTTTACCTTCACTACCTCACGTTTACCATCAGTTGTCCTCTACAGACCCACGATTCTACAATTTTTTCTCCATTTAATTTCACAAAATCCCAATTTGAAGTTCCATCTGATTCAAGTTGAAGTAATCTTTCTCCCAAATCATGAAAAACATCAACACTCCCAAAAAAAAACCTTCAAAATCTACATTAGCTGATATCCCATCTTTTGATTTGGGTGTTTTAACACCAAAATCACCATCAAAAAAAGCAAAATCTACACATGCAAGTGAACCTACTACTAACATTTCATCTCCTAGACAAATCCGTGCGGAGATGAGAACTAAGCTATTGCACGATGTTGATGCTGGTGAAGGTGCTAAACCAGTCGCGAAACAACTAAAACGAAAGGGGAAAGAGTTGTGTGAAGATGACGATTTTGTTGAAGATTCCCCTAAAATTCCATATGTTAAAAAACCCAAGGTCTCTCCTGCTTCATCAAAACCAAAAAAGAAGAAACCCTCCAAAAAAGTACCAAAATTGGTTGAGAAAAAGATTTTGCTGAAGGTAAACATTAATTATTTTCCTTTCCAGTTTTTTAGTGTGATTTTGGTTGTAAAAATAAGTGGTTCAAGTGGTTTTGGTAAATTGTATAATTGTCTTAATTTTGTAGATTAGTTGTCTCAATTTTGTAGATTAGTTTTAATTGTGATTTTTAGACAGTTCATAATTGTAGTTATTTTGTAGTTGTTTTGTAGTCATTTGGGTAAATTGTAGATAAGTGCGGGTTAAGGTATATTTTTTCACTTTTTGTATGCTGCTATATTTACCTTCATACTAACTACAATTAATCTACATTTTGTGAGTTACTTGAACTAACTGTTATATTTTTGTAGTTATAGAGCTGTGGTTACCTTTTTCTTCCTTCATGTTTGGAGATAATGTTTACATGTGTAGATTCCCCTAAAATTCCATATGTAGATTACTGCTTCTTTTTTATGCAGTCTACTAATGTTAAATAATTTATTATTTTCTGCAGAATGGCCATTACTTTGCACCACATAATGTGGATTATGGGGTGCTTAGATTCCACACATTGTGTGATCCTAGTCTTCCAAGCCAAATAAAAGCGTTACTCTCTCCAAATGCTTTAAATCTATTCAAAAAACACTTGCTTTGGTTACTTTTTTTCTCTCCCTTCCATTTGCATGCAAAACCAAGCAATTCATCTTCTCATGAAGTATGAATTGGCTAAGTCTAATGAATCCTTTTTTCAGTCCTCTTGAAGGGTGAAAAATTGAATTTTGGATTGAGAGACTTTGGTTTGATTACTGGTCTAAATTGTGTGAATAAGTTTTCAGACTATGGTTACACTTCTACTTATGTTAGCCATCTAATGAATACCTATTTTCCGAACAAAAAAAGGGTTGAGAAGTGGCATTTGAAAAATGTAGTAACAAATAAAGCTTGGGAAAACGATGAGCATGCAGTGAAGTTGTGCATTCTTTATCTGTTGGAATTTTTTGTTTGTCCTTCTGATAAAGACCATGTGTCTTTCATAGACCAGTTTAGATTCTATCTGGTAGAGTCTGGTAATTTTGAGTCATACCCATGGGGTATTAAGTCCTTCAATCAGGTTATGGAATCTGTCCGACATCGTCTAAATCCCCGTGTACATTCTTATCTCATACGGGGATGCTCATTAGCCTTGCAAGTGTGGCTTTATGAGTGTTGCTCCACCGTCAGCACTGAGCTTGCTATGAGGTGTTCTAACTCAATACCTCGCATATTAAGATGGTCAGCTAATAAGGGCCAGATTTGGTTAACTGCATTTGAAGAGAAGATGATCAAGCCTGAGTGGGTTAAGGTATATTTTTCAGTTTTGTATTTTGCTACATTTACCTTCATAATAACTACAATTAATCTACATTTAGTGAGTTACTGGAACTAACTGTTTTTTCCATCATTCAGTTCACAAGCATGACTGAATCTGGAGAAGAGATTGGAGTGCTTACTCTGCCAGACAAGATTCAGTATGAAGATGAACATGGTGCTCAATCATCACAGGTTCCAATTGCTGGTTCTCCAACATTTGAACCCAAACATACAGATTGTCAAGAGGACACTGAATCTGTGGCTAGCAAGCTCAGGAAGCTGGAAAAGGGGATTGAGCAGGTAATATAAATAACTACAATATATTGATATTTTTGCTACAATTTATTTACATTCCATTACAATTATTGTATGTTATACATTGTAGTTAAATTGTAGTATAATTCTATATTGAGCCCTTTTGGTATTGCACACATCTTAGTTAAATTGTACTAGAACTGTAGCACTTTGAATTAAATTACCAACTAACTATATTTTTAATCTTAGGTTGATGGAAAGTTAGATAATTTTAGGAAGGCTGTATTTCAAGAACTCTCAAGCCTTCGAGAGTTCATAGAGGATTCTGTGAAGAGTGTTATGAAGGTGATAAACAGGAGGTACGATGTGGACGAGTCAAAGGTAAGAATTGACATATATTTATGTACTAAAACTAATTATGACATATGAAACAAGTATACTCAAACATACACAAAATATTTAGTTTGCTGGTAGTTCAACCAAAAATAATGACCAACAACAAGGAGAGAACAACCGGCAATTTCAATTCAATATTGGTGATCAAGTGCATGCAAGCACAAGCAATACAGGTATCTATAGAATGCCTACAAACATATCTACAAATTTCAAGACAGCATTATATAATTATATTTACCCTTTTTTCACTATATTTTGTAACTGCAATTTCTCCGGAACATGTTCAAGCACATGTTGACTTATATCCTGATTTTCAAGAAGCAGCTGGGGCAGATAACGCAGGTATACTATCATACTTTCATTATAATAAGGTTACAAAGCAAAATTTTATAATTCACATTTTAACTACAAATTCCTACATATATCTACAATTTAGCTGAGGTACAACAAGCAGGTATAATATCAGAAGCTCATTATATTCACTTTTATATCCACAAATATTGTATTACTACATACATCTACATTTATCTACAGAAGCTGAAGTTTCTCCTGAAGGTGTGCCAGCACTTGTTGAGGAAGAACCAGAATTTCAGGAAGGAGCTGAGGTAGAAAAAACAGGTATAGTATCATAATATACTTTTGAATAGATAATTGTTGCTTATACAATTTTACATTGCTGTTAAGTAAGTTTTTTTTTATGTAACAGATATTGAAGATAACATTGCACAGTCCCCAATTCACGGTGTGACTGTAGCAGCTCGGACAGAACAAATCATTAAGAATCCGGTAAATGAAAGTGAAGATGGAGAGCATGTGAATGAAGTTGTTCCTGAAGGTTCAGGCATTGACAAGAAGGGTATGACATTGGATGACTTTGAGTTGCCAGACAACTTAACACAATTGGTTATGTATTGCGAGCCCATACCAGATGAAGCAACCCTTATTCATCCGGGTAGAATCAGGCAATCGGGGAAACATGCACGATCACCTTTCACACCTCTATATAGTTCTGGAGGCAGCAGCTCTGTCGGACCTAAATTTTTCTACCTCAAGCACCCCTTCACAACTGTTATAGATGAAAATGTAGATGCTGATTTGATAGGCAGGTTCACCAACTGGTTATACCATCGTAGTGACAAAGTATCTAAGAGGTATGAATGCTTAAATTTACACTTTCATTTTAGCATTTTTAAACTTTAAATATGTAATTCATTCTGTCATTTTTTTTGATTTGATATTTATATGTTTTTACAGGAGGAAGGAATACTTTTCCAAAAAGGATAACCAAATCAAGCCTTGGTTAGACGTTGGTTGTGAAAATGTGGATAAGAAGGACTGGTTTTATTCCCTTGCTCACCCAGGACAAGTCATCAATAACACGGTAAGTATAAAGAACAGCTTCATTCACAATATATGTTTTGTCTTCGGCTGTGTAGTGTAATTGTTGTTATATTGTAGACAAGAGATATAGGTGACCATGCCTTTTAATATAAATTGTAGATATAATGTAGACATTTCATATAAATGCTGTTTCTGATTATTTATAGTGTAATTGTGCTTTTAATGGACCTTATGTCTCATATTTGATGATGATTTGTATGTACAAATTGGATTTTTGGTACTTTGGACAGAATTGGAATCTCTGTGTATCATAATTGTAGTTACTTTGTAGTTAAATTGTAGAGCAAGTTATTTTGACTTATAATATTAACTGTCGTTTGAATTTGGATATTATTGAGACCTTATGTTAGTTGCTGTGTTGCATTTGTTGCTCTGTATAGTAGCTAAAGTGTAGCAATCTGTTAGATTATTTGATTGCTGCAATTGTAGTTTAAGCTGTAGCTGTTATGTAGATAATTGTGGTTACTCTGTAGCTTATAGTAGATTTTATTTTATTTTGCAGCACATTGATGTTATTATGTATTATCTGAGAAAAAGAGGCAAATATGGCCCCAACAACAACACTAGGTTCACAACAACCGATTGCTTGTTCAAGACCAAGATTGAACGAATCTATGACAAGTTCATAAGTTCTCCGCCAGAACTTAAGTATTCGGTTGTTAAATCAGATGATGATGTTGCAGAATATATTCTTGGGTATAGACTTCTTGCTAATGTTGCCTGGGATGTAGTTGACTATGTCATCATGCCTGTGAACATTGTAGAGAATTTCCATTGGTTGTTGCTCGTTTTCGACATAGCGGACAGGCAACTTTATGTTTATGATTCCATGGTGTCTTCACACCATCATACGTCTGTTGAATCATTAGTTGATAAGTTTTCAATCATTATCCCTCTGTATTTGTCTTGTACTGGTTTCTACGGGAAACGCAAAGACATTGACTTCAAGACCACAAAGGCATACATTGAGAAACCAGTTACAGACCCTCTCACCATACAGTGGATGGTTACGGAGATTCCACAACAAAAGGAAGGATCACTGTAAAAAAACTATTCTCTTTTTCTATATGTTTAATTATTTTTTTTATAATCAATTGTTACATGATTAAAAAATTTTATTTTATGCAGCGATTGTGGTGTATTTGTGGCTGCTTTTGTGGAGTATGTTAGCCTTGGAGATTTGGCAATCCCAAAAGAAAACCTTTCTGATATCGACCAACACCGTAGACGCTATGGAGCTCTACTATGGGACTATGGTACAAAAAAGCAAGAAGATGGGTCAATCAGTGAAAATGAGGTTACAGGCAGGCTAGCAAGGAGGAAGGGTGCTCCTGCTAAAAATGAGAGGACTAGAGTACAGAGAAAGAAGAAATAAAGTCTTGTGTTCCTAGTTTAGTTGATGTCATTTTGTAGTTGAAGTGGAATACACTGTAGGAAATATGCCATTTTGGTTGTTTACAGCACTTTATCTTCATTATATTAAACTTGAGTACTCTGATTTGCTAGAATACAATTTGCCTACAATTAATCTTCACATAATTTTTATGAAATACCTTCAACTTCTAGGTAATTTCTGTATATAACTGTCAGTTGAAATTAAGTTACATAGCAAACAGATGAAATAAATACTCAAATCATATAAATAAATTATCCACAATTTATCTACAAATTATTACCAAGACTACAATTTAACTACATTAAAACTACATTTTAACTACAATCTGGAAACACTTTACATTATGGTTACTTTATTAATATCAGTTGTTTTGTATATAATAAATATTAGAGTTTAACTAAACTATAAAAAAGACAAATTTAGATGCCTGACAGAATACATAAAATCATATTAAACGCAAATACACAAATTGTAGTATACTTCATAATCATCTTCAAAAACTTAAACGATTACACAAAAAAATCGGATAATTTGAACTCACTAACATTTATTTTGAATAACTATTCTAGCTACATGATATTCATTTCTTTTTGGGCGCATTCTTGCAAGTTCTTTTGTTATGCCCTTCACCTCCACAATTTCCACATGACACCTTGTACTTCTTTGACTTTATTTCATCAAATATTTTATATCTTTCCTTGTGAGGTCTCCCTGGCTGCCTTTTATCTCCCGCCGGTGGCTTTACTACCTCATCCAAAATATGTTGTGGCGCATCCCATTTGCTTTCATCAGGAAGAGGATTTACTGGCATTTCATAGGTACGCAGAAGGCTCTTCCTTGTGTAATACGAAGAGCAATAGTTTTCGTATGTTACCTTCCTGTGCCTTAATGCTGCCAAAGCATGCGCACATGGAAGTTCATCAAGTTGGAATTGTCCACAGCTACATTTCTTGTTTTCTAGACACAAAATGTACCGCTTCATACCATCTAACACAGTATGTATATGATCTGTTGAAGCTCTCAGCTACAATTGAAGAACAAACAGACAAAATATTATATCAATCATTGAAAAAGATTATCTACAACTTACCTACAAATCAGCTACAAATACACTACAACTTATCTACAATCTACAATTACCCACAATTTGACTACAGTTTATCTACAATCTGGAAACACTGCATATTAAGTAATTTATGTTTTCTGCACCAAACAAACAGATCTTACCCTTAGTTTCTGAGATAATGTACTGTTGTCCTCCAATTCTTTGTTGAATTTGTACCCAAGGTATGTGAAAGTACCCTTTGCCTTCAATAACTTCTCTTTCGTCCAACGTTCAAGAAGCGTCCTCATATACTCTAATAGATCAAATATTGGCAGCTCTCTTGCCTCTTTTGTTACAGCATTCAACGACTCGGCAATGTTTGATGTCATAGTAAAAGTTCTATTCACCGTTGCATGTACTCTTGACCATCTATGATAGCCAATATCATATAGGTAAGATTTTACACGCGGGTCTACCTCTTCAATCTTCAACATCCTTTCATTAAATTCATCCAGAGTGTATGACCGTGCTGTAGCAAAGTACAATTCATGTAATTGTAGATGTCCCTTCTTGAATTTGGACCTTATATTTGTCCAAATATGCCACATGCAAGAGTAGTGTGGCACGCCCGGATAGACAATTGATGTTGCCTTCAGTATACTCTCATTCCTATCTGAAACAACACACATTGAAGGTCTTTCACCATATGCCTCCTTGAATTGCTCAAAGAACCACTTCCAAGACGCGTCGTTTTCAGAATCAACCACAGCATGGGCCAAGGGCAATATAGTACCTACATTTTTAATTCATAAAATGTTAATTGGCAGCTCTGAAAATGTATATAAAAATATAATTAAATAACAACTACAGACAATTTATCTACATTTTTTTGTTTTAACTACAAAATAACTACAATTTAACTACATTTTATAGACTGCCTACAAAATAACTACAAATTTTTTACATTTTTTACCTGCTGCATCCATGGTGCTTGCTGTCAGCATAATCCCCCTGTAGGCTGACTTTAAGAATGTCCCATCAACCACTACTACTGGCCTACGATATTGCCAACCACTTATTGATGTACAAAAATCAACAAATGCGTATAAGAAGCAATCATCTGCTGCCTTCTTCAATTTAACAACAGAACCAGGATAAGTCTCCTCAAGAATATAAAAATACTTGGGTAATTTGCTGTAGGAGTCAGCCGGATTCCCTCTCAAAAACTGTAAAGCCTTTTCCTTTGCTCTTCATGCTTGCATGTAGCTTAGGTTCAGTCCATGTTCGGATAACATGTCAGTTTGTATGTCCTTTGGTGTGTAAACAGTATTAGGATCACAATACTTTGGAACGACCATGCTACCAACTACAGCTGCAGTACGTTTGCGCTATATGAATGTTTCGTCCATTAAGGAGCATGTGTGTTGTCGGCTGAAACTCCTTATCTTGAACATTGCGGAATCGTTAATTGACGTTGCCTTGAAGTGCCATTTACAGTTTTCAGCAACACATATAAGCCAGTAGCTACAAAAAAATACAATATTTAATACAGGCTATAAATGTAGATGCAACAAAAAGGACTGTTTTAACATAAATCATTATAAACTACAATTAACTACAATTTAACTACGATTTAAATACAATTTATAAAAACTACATATCGATTCACTAAAACACTGCTTTTAATGATCTATTCTCCACAAATTACTCCATACCTTCTATAACTAGATCTTTTTACTCTGAACTGGAACTTGTGCATCACAGAAAAATTCTTCATTGCAGCAGCTACAGTTTGCTTGTCTTGATACACTTGTACTTCTTCAATATATGTTTGCGTAGATTCAGTTATTATTTCACTTTGATATTCCACTATAGCTGGAGAAGATGGAATTTCAAGTAACTTTAGGAATCTAGACGAACCTGCAGCAACATAGAGATAAATATAGTAACTATGTAGATAATTTTGAAAACAACAATGCTTTAACCTCTTCAGTACATTGTTTTTTGTACTTTAATTGTAGGTAAATGTAGTAATACTATAGATAACACACTAACACCATAACTCTCTGCAATGTAGAATTATACAAACCTGCACTTGTGCTATCGTTGGTGATTGCTAATTCCATATTGAAATCTCTTACGCTTATACATAAAGGATACAAACCTAAGTTTTTATTCTCCTTTTTGGTCTCCATATACACACGAACCCCCATATCATTCCTAATCTCCATTGGAGGACAATTGTCGTTCACAATGTATTTGATTTCTACAATTTTTTCTGATGTATCAATCGATAGTTGTTCTGCAATTGTAGGAATCAGAATTCCGTAGCTTGCATTCTCATCTACCACAATGGCATCAACTTCAAAATCTCTAAATCTGCCATAGTTATCCCAATTCCCATTCAATTTTAGCATTATTGGGATTTTTGACATGATTTCGTGTAGTTGAGAGAAAAAAGATGAAGAACAGATATAGGTTCGACAATTTGAGTACTGAGGACGATGAAGAACAATTTTGAATTCTACAATTTGTATTGCGTTGTTGAAGCTTTTGAAGCTCTGCGTTATTTTTGAATTGTAGTGAAAGAGAGAATTACGCAGCAATCAGATCTCTTTCCGTTTCAAATTTCGAATTTAATGTGGAAAGAATCAAACGCAGATTTTGTGCCTTTTTTCCGCACGTTTTAAATGGCAGAATCTGCCTAATTATGGATTGGTATATAAATTGTAGTTAAAGTGTGGACTGGGCGGGTAATTAACAAATTATGCACATTTTTGGTAATAAGGTTTCATATATGGTATAGTTAGGAAAAAATCCCTTATTTTTATATCAATATTTGCTCTTGAGTTACGGTAGCCGTCTCCTCTACATCATCTTATAAGCACTACACTTCAGTTGACTTTATTATTTTCCTTAACTTCTTGGTAAATTATTTAAGTATAAGTATTTTTTGTTTATTTGAGTTACTTTTTGTTTGTGATATATGCTAATAAACACAACTTATATTACTATATATTCAGACTAAGTAATGTTAAATGCATCCTTGAGTTGAGATTCAATTCACTAAGTAATATTTGGCATGCTCTGCTGTGCATTCCATTGGATAAAGCCACGGAGTCATGTATTTAACGCCATCTCCTACAATTTCTCCTTTAAATTTTGGTGTTGTCATATTCCATTGGATACATTCATGAACATCAGTTATTGTGGTCACTTACTATTTGTACAGAACAAATAGACTGAATAGAGGAGAAGTAAATAGACTGAATTTGTGTTCAGCATAAACTTTAAAACTGTATGCAAGCATGTGAAGAAATACTCTCCAGCTCGAGGTTCTTGGTAGTGACAACGTCTGCTATCTTTGTTAATTCAAACAGGAAAGACACAATGTTATGTATTCTGGTGTCTTCAGATAATTTTTACAAATATCTCCAACTAATCCAAATATTCAATCAATTCTAAAATTACTTTTTGATTAAACTGATAAAAAGTTCTCGAAGGTGATCGGTAGCAGCATTACTTCAAATAAAAGAATTGGGAGACAAAAGGTAGTAAAATTGCTGCAAATCATTATCAGAACGATGTATGGGTAACATGTTCTTGGATGATCCACATTCGTATAGCATATGATAATAGGTGAATTTGACTATAATCACACTTTAAATAATCACCTTCTTGCGTAGTTTTAATGCTAAAAGTGATGACAAAATGCTCTTATTAGTGCTTTTCATGATTTGTAGGTGATATATGTATAAAGACGGCTAAGGAGCAGTTTTGGAGTCAAAAGTGATGAAAAAGAGGCCAACTGTGAAATTTCCTAAGTGACCCGGGCAAAAACAGGCCGAAGATTCAGAGAATTGGATCCACCGCGGTTTCACCGCGACCGCGGCAGAACCGCGGTGGGAAGCAGCTGCAGAAGTTGTGAGAATCCGCGAGGGTGTTTGGCCGCGGTTCTACCGCGACCGCGGCAGAACCGCGGCAGACGCAGAAACTTCTGGGACCAAAGTGTCAATTACGGGATTTTTAGACCTAAACCCTATTTAAAACATTAGACTTCGCCCAAGAGAGGCATGTATTGATTTTTTAGGTTTCTTAGCAAGGAAAACAATTGTGAGAAAGTACTCTAAACATCTTTCTTCTTTTCTTTTGATTTTATGATGAATTCAAGCTTAGTTTATGTTCCCATAGCCATGCGTAGCTAAATTCCTTGTCTAAGGCGTTGATGGAACCTATTGGGTGATGAACTTCTTGTTTATGTGAATACAAATTGCTAGTTTAATCTTTATTTGTTCAACTTCGTGTTCGTTGTAGTTAATTGACAGGATCCTCAATTAGCTGTGCCTATTTAGTGTGCATAACTTGGAAAAGAGTGCATATTTAGGGTATTGTTGAACAACACCACCCCTAGATTATTAGAGGAATCTATAATTGCAGGTTTAAAGGTGGGATTAGGGATAACGAAGCCTTGGGTGTAATCTAAAGTGAATCGTGCTAAATAAAGTAAGCTAGTGTATCTCGGGAGAGTGCAATAGTAAATTACTGTGATTACTCGGGAGAGATTTACGGTAAGATTAGCGTTCATGATTGATAGAGATGTGTTGGTAAATTTGTATGAGCATAAACAGAAGGGATTCCATCAATAGGGGAAATCATTGCCTTAGCTTTTTTCATAATTGTTTACAACCTTATTTATTTAGTTACGGCCATTTAGTTATTTGCAAGCTAGTTGTTAAAGAACACTCAACTGAGATTTGAATATTTGGGAAGCTGGTTTTGAAGACTTGGTGGGTCTGAAGATAGCGGTTGATAGGTTAACTTTCTGTGGATTCGACCCTGGGCGTAATACTCGGGTTATATTTGCAGCGTCCGCAGAGTCCTTTTATAAGGCATAGTTGGGCGTGATCAAATTTTGGCGCCGTTGCCGGGGAGTTAACGGAATTATCAATTGCCATT
>NW_017670467.1:635869-667462 GCF_001879085.1 Nicotiana attenuata | reverse complement strand
GACTCCAATTGACATAGCGTGGATTAGTTTTCCAGAACTTCCTCTAAATTTCTTTGGTAAGGAATGTGTATTTTCATTAGCTCGTGCAGTTGGTAATCCATTACATGTAGACCTAGCAACTCAAAATGGGACTAGACCTAGTTGTGCGAAGGTAAAGGTGGAAGTGAATTTGCTAGGTAATTTCCCTAAACGTATTAAGATTGTTGAAGAAGTTGATGAATCTGGGCTAGAAGAGTTAAAATGGATTAGGATTAAGTATGATTATATGCTTAAATATTGCAAGCCTTGCAAGAAACAAGGGCATAGTGAGGCAGAATGTTGGGTAATTCATCCTGAGTTACACAAGAGATTTGACGAAGATGTTGAGGATCAAGGCAAGGAGAAGACAATTGTGGTGAGTACTGAAGCAATTGGTACAGCTGCAAATTCAACAAAGGTTCTATCAAGTGGAAAGGTGGTTGGTAAGCCTGCTACTAATCATGCCAAGCAGGAATGGATACAAGCAAGGAAGAACAAATACCAACGGGATAATAGGGGTCACATTGTTGATAATAAACAAAGTAAGGAAGCTGACAAGGGTAAAGGGAAGGCCAAACTTAAGGAGGTAGCAACCAAGAACAAGTTTAATGCATTAGAGGTTGAGGAAGTTCATCAACCTATTCTACAAATTACTGAAGGCAAAGGTGAGGATCATAGCAATGGTAAGGACAAGGAACATGGGGAAAATCAATCAAAGAAGGGCTATGAAAAGGAAAAAGAAGGCACTATCGGAGCTTCAAGCCCTAATCCTACTAATACTAAACTAGCGGGAGAAAGTAATCAACAAGAACTTAAGCGTGTGAAGAAGGAAGCGGTGAGAAAGTGTTGGAAGATCAGCATAATGGGAACTTAGCTAAGGCTAATCCTATTGTTCCTAGTGATCAAAGTACTGACGAAAAGGCTAATAAGGAATCCACAATAGACTAGGTTCATAGAAGGTTTGGAACTAGCAAAGAGGAGCTAAGGCAACTCAATGTGACTACAAACCAATCATGTCAAGATATGTCGTCTCAAACATTTGCAGATTCTGGGCAGCTTCGAGAACCTTGATGAGATAAACTCAACAAAGGCTGTAGGGAGTGATGCAATTGAGGTAGAAGATGATCAAATAGGCACGACAAAGTCAACAGGAGACAAAGTGAGGGACAACAGCCCACCTGGCAATAGGTTGGCGACGCCAGGCCTAAAACTAGGCTCCCCAGGCATTAGGCTGGCGACGCCAGGCCTAAAGCCAGGTACCCCAGGCGTTAGGCTAGCAACGCCAGGCTTGGCGCCAGGGTCACCTGATGAAGCAATGATAGTTAATCTTGTCACTAGTGCAACTGGCAAGATTTTGGCATATGTAGATGGTGTTCCGGTGTATGCATTGGAGAACGAACTTGATGATAATGTGAAGGTTAAGGATGATACAGAAGGATTGGAGAATAACAGTTAAAAGAATGATGAGCACGCAATTATTCCAAGAGCATCTAGGGAAATAGAGGAAGTGCCTATGGAATATGGCACTGATCAAATTATGTAGTTGCAGCTTAATGTTCCACTGAAGACTCCACTACAACATCTACATGATTTAGTTACACACAATGTGGCACCAATTGATGAAGACTTAATGAGACAAAATCCTATGGAGGATGAGGGAGATGATGAATCAACAGAAGAAAATTTCAAACAGGTGGCTAGGGACGGGGATCTATCACCTACAGCTAGTGCTAAAGGAGGCAAGAAAACAAAGAAATCAGAATAAAGAGTCACAACAACCTTTAAGAATTATGCCCAGGAGGGCAGCTTCTCTATCTAAATGATGATCAAAACATTAATATGGAACATAAGGTCTGTGAATACACAGCAGGCCTTTCCTAGGGTGATCAACATGAATAGGGAGCATAACTTTTGTGTAGTTGCATTGATGGAACCTTTTCAAAAGAAGATATTCATTGATTGATATAGAAGAAGGTTGAATATGGAGACGGCTTATGCAAATATTAATTGGAAAATATGGTTGTTCTTTGATGCAGTGGTGGAAAGGGAATTAGTGGAGGATACTGAGCAACAGGTGACTGTGAGAGTGCTTCACCATGACCTAGGGCAGCATATGATGATGACATTTTTTTATGCAAAATGCTCAGCAATTGAGAGGTTGGAACTGTGGGATCACTTGTATTACTTAGCAAGTGATATGAAATTACCATGGTTGGTAGGAGGGGATTTCAATGTGATATTACATGAAGATGAGAAAATAGGAGGACTACCGGTACACCCGCCTGAATATAAGGATTTTGCATTTTGTGTAAATTCTTGTGGTTTGTTCGAGCAAAGATACAAAGGAAGTCCATTTACATGGTGAAATGGGAGATCCAATGATGCGTGTATATTCAAAAGATTGGATAGGATATTTGTGAATTTTCCATTTCAGAACATGTTGCCATCTATTAAAGTTGAATATCTAATCAGAACTGATCAGATCATGCACCATTGTTAATGACATGTGGGGAGCAGACCACCAATTTTGTCAAGCCTTTCAGGTTCTTGAACTTTTGAACTAAAAATACTACATTTATGGATGTGGTGAGGCAGAATTGGGAAGCTTATTTCATAGGGGATCCGTTTTTGATGTTCAAGCAGAAGCTCAAGAGGGTGAAGGCGGCACTGTCAAAATGGAGTAGGGAAATATTTGGTGATATCTTCAAGCAATTGACTATTTTGGAGGACATTGTTATGGTAAAAGAGATGTTGTTTGAAGAAGAGCCTTCAATTGAAAACAGGATTGTGCTTCAAAAGGCACAATCTGAATTGAAGAAATACTTGAGTATTGAGGAGTAGTATTGGAAGCAAAAAGCTGGGATGACTTGGTTTGCTGAAGGAGATAGGAATACAAGTTTCTTTCACAATCATGTCAATGGCAAAAGAAAGAAATTACAACTGAAGAGGATCAAAAGTGGAAGTGGGGTATGGATTGAAGACCAGGAGCAATTGGCTACAGCTGCAGTGGACTTTTATCAAGAATAGTTCACAAATGAAGGTGATGCATCTGACTTTTCCTTGCTCAATAATGTACCTTCGATGGTCATTATGGAACAGAATTTGGAACTTAGTAGATTGCCAATAATTGAAGAGGTAAGGACAGCAGTTTTTGAGCTTAGTGGGGAGAGTGCTAGTGGTCCAGATGGATTCACTGGCCTATTTTATCAAACATGCTAGGATGTTATTGGTGCGGGTATACACAACATGGTGCTACACTTCTATGGAGGAGCTACACTGCCTAAATCCATCACTTACACCAATCTAGTGTTGCTGCCTAAGAAACCTAGAGTTGAGACCTTTTCTGACTTAAGACCTATTAGCTTGAGCAACTTCATTAACAAGGTCTTGTCTAGAGTGTTATATGATAGATTGGAAATTTTTTTGCCTTCTCTAATATCTCCATCAATCCGGATTTGTGAAGGGTAGGAGTATATTTGAGAACATCTTATTGACTCAAGAAATTGTCACTGACATAAGGTTAAGGGGAAAGCCAGCTAATGTGGTGATCAAGCTTGATATGGCTAAGGCTTATGATAGGGTTTCATGGAACTACTTATTACATGTACTAAGGAAGATGGGATTTTCTGAGCACTTCATCAACATGGTGTAGAATGTCAAATAACTGGTATTCAGTATTGGTGAATGGGCAGTCATCAGGGTTCTTTAAGTCTACAAGGGGTGTGAAGCAAGGGGATCCTCTATCACTAGCATTGTTCATTCTGTCAGCTGAGGTACTTTCTAGATCTTTGAATAAGCTATTTGAAGATAGGTCATTTGTGGGATTTGGAATGCCTAAGTGGTCTGATCCTTTAAACCACTTGGCATATGCTGATGACATTATAATCATTGATTCTGCTCATCCTTCATCCTTGAGCAAGATTATGGCAGTGTTGGGGAACTATGAGAAGATATCAGGCCAGATGATCAACAAAGATAAGAGTTCATACTACATGTATTCAAGGATTTCTAATGGATTGTGTCAGGTGGTTGGAGCTATTACAGGATTTGCAAAAGGTAAATTCCCCTTCACATATCTAGGGTGTCCTGTTTTCTACACTAGAAGGAGGAAGGAATATTATGAAGATCTTATCAAGAAAGTAAAGGCTAAATTGCATTCATGGAAAGGAAAGCTACTGTCATTTGGAGGAAAGGCAACACTCATTACTAGTGTGTTGCAAAACATGCCACTCCACATGTTATCAGTCCTGCATCCACCAAAAAATGTCCCGGAGCATCTTCATAAGATTTTTGCCAGATTCTTTTGGAGCACAAAGGAAGAAGGGAGAAGCAGACATTGGGCCTCATGGAAAAACCTTTGCCTTCCTAAAGAGGAAGGGGGCCTAGGTTTTAGGTCCTTACATGATGTGTCGAGGGAATTGTTTGCTAAGCTATGGTGGAGGTTTAGGACCACAAAATCTTTGTGGTCTAATTTCATGTGGAATAAGTATTGCAAGAAGGAGATACCAACGGTGGTGCAGTTTAGAAGGGGGTCTAATGTTTGGAGAAAAATGCTGAATGCTAGGGAAGAAGTAGAACATGAGATCCTATGGGAATTGAAGAGTGGAACAACTAATATTTGGCATGAAAATTGGACTGGATTGGGTGCACTTTATCATGTATTACCTGAAGACTTTCCAATCAATGAAGATCTCCAGGATGTGGCAGAATTACGGCAAGGTGAAACATGAGATGATCAGCTGCTAGATCAAACCTTCAATGAGGAAATTGCAGAACATATAAGGCTAAATGTACATTATGAAGGCAGTGAGGGATACTGGGATAGGCCATACTGGATGCCAACTCCTTCAGGCAAGTTCAGTGTTAGTAGTGCTTCACAAATATTAAGGCATAGAGCTGATCCTAATCAGGAATTCAAGTTAATGTGGATTAAAGGCTTACCATTTAAGACATCCTTCTTCTTGTGGAGGAAGAAAATAGCCACTGATGACATATGGAGGAGGCAAGGGCAGATGGTGACGTCTAGGTGTTGGTGTTGTCAGCAGCCCCAAGAGGAATCTATTGATTATCACAAGTCTTACTGCCTCTAAAGTATGGAACTTGTTCATGGGGGCTGCTGGAATTACTGTGCCATTGATTCAATTGAAGCAGGTTATAAGGCATTGGTGATATGCTCAATGTTGTCCAAAGCTAAAGCCATTGTTTCAAGCAGTACCGACTATCATCACTTGGGAACTTTGGAAGAGAAGAAATGCAGGTAAACATGGGGGTTCAGTGTCGACAAATAGGGTGATTCATGAGATCAATAGGACATTGCATCAACTGGCAAGGGTGAGTATGCTTGGATGCCTAATATTCCATTGGTATGGCCAGACATAATTTAATATTTTGAAGGATATAAACCTATATTGATCACTACAAGAGTAACATGGCAGCTTCCTTTTCATGGTTGGTACAAATGCAATACTGATGGAGCCTCAAAAGGAAATCCTGGTCCTAGCTCATTAGGCTTTTGTGTGAGGAATGATGAAGGTGATGTGGTGTATGCAAGGGCAGTAGACCTGGGAGTGACAACTAATATGGTGGCTGAAGCTAAGGCTATTCTTCAAGGATTGGAATACTGTGTGGAGCATGATCTTCACCCTCTCATATTAGAGACTGATTCATTAGTGATGAAGAAAGTGATAGAAGGGGAATGGGATCCTCCTTGGGTAATAGCAAATGATGTGAAGAAAATTAGAGAGATGAAGGGCAACTTCAATGTGATCTTTCAACATGTGTTCAGAGAAGGCAACTCAGTGGCAGATTTTATAGCTAACATTGTTTTCTCTTTTGCAGGTACATCTGAGTTTCACTCATTCTCTGAACTGCCTAGTGCAGGGAGGAGGTTGATTAATTTAGACAAGTCTCAAACTCCTAACCTTAGGGTTAGAATAGCAAAAAGAAGAGCCCCAGACTGATGGCTTCACAGGATTGGAATCTGCACATACCTGCTTGTTTCTTTTATGTCTCATTCTGTATGATATTAAGGTACATTCCAGTGGTATTAGCATGGTCACATGCTCATTCTGGGGGTGCTTTGATAGTGTACAGGACCAATGTGATAAGTAGGTATTGGATGGTGCAATTTATTCTACTTCTGATATGTCCAAATGTTAAGAAAAAGGTTGAATCTGTTATGTGGAATTTCTGGAGATTATTGAATCATTTCTCAGTGGTATTAGCATGTCTTCATGCTCAATCTGAGGATGGTTTAGCAATGTTTAGAATGATTTCTACATTAAAGGTAGGTTCGGGAAGAGAAGGATCTGAGCTTACAAAAACATAAAATCACCCAGCTCCACAAACCTGGCGGGGCCAGGCTAAAGCCTGATGATACCCTGGCGTTACCCTGGCGTCGCCAGCTTAAAGCCAGCCCTGGCCTGGCTTTTGCCTTGCAAAGCCTGCTTAAAGCCAGCCCCAGTCAGGATTTTGCCTTGCAAAGCCTGCCTAAAGCCAGCCCCAGCCTGGCTTTTGCCTTGCAAAGCCTGCTTAAAGCCAGCCCCAACCTGGCTTTTGCCTTGAAAAGCCTGCTTAAAGCCAGCCCCAGCCTGGCTTTTGCCTTGAAAAGCCTGCCTAAAGCGAGCCTCAAGACAGGTGTAGCCATGCTTTTTTACATAATAATATTGAGGATCGACCACATGATTTATACTTGGATAGAGTCAGTACACTGCATATGGAGATCATATTGTAGCAACACTAATAATTGGAAGACTATGCTGGCCTCAATTCTGTGGTGGAGATGTTTGGAATTCATTCTAGCCTATGGACTGGATACACTGGCGCCTGGTGAGAGCTTGATAGGTGCTGCTTGGTATTTGCCACTGGCAATTGGATTCACATACACTGACAGGAGAAGGAAGCATTCAGCGGACAATGTTGTAATAATTAGTTCATTAGACTTTAGCTTTCCTATCTTTTTAGTAGCTAGTAGCTTCATGCAACTTCTATTTTGGTTTGGACATCTTGTAAGCTTTGGACCCATTTTGGGATTTTATTTATATAATAGCCAGTAGGTAGCCTGCCTAGTGGTATATTTGCTAAAAATAAAATTAAAAATAAAAAATTCCAACATAATAATAGTAAGTTCCATTACAACTTAAGATTAGGAAACATAATAAGTTTATAACCACATTCAACAACGAAATTCCACTTTAGTTCCATCACTCATTATGTGCCAAGTTTGTTAATGACTCATTATTTCTAATATTAGGAGCTGTAGTTTTAAAATATAGAATAATAAAATAAATAAATAATAAAATATAAGCAATTACATGAAATCACAAGAAGTAAAGGTAGAAAAATAAAAAATAAATAATGTACAAAGAAAAATATATTTTAAAATTTAAAAAAAAATAAAAAGTAAAAATAAAATTAAAAAATTAAAATAATAGAAATAAAAAGTTATAAAAATAAATTAAAATAAAAATAAAAAGGAAAGAAACTAAAAAACAATTTTGTAATTACACAATGTAATTACCACCAATTCTCACCTCCTCTTGAGAACTGGAGAGTGTAATTACACCTAATTCCATGTTGATCAAGTAATTACTTGGCCAAACAAACATGTCAATCTGTATAATTACACCTAAATCCAAATCCAATTTGTAGGTGACTTAAACCCTCAGACTTCCAATCGAATACATACAGTCAAAACAGAAGCGACAACATAATAAGCAATCATTGAACAAACAGAGTTGTCTCTCCATCTCTTTCTTCCGATATAACCAAAACCCCAGCTATGACTTCCTATCCAGCTCCCATAAACCCGACCCAGACCCGCATAGGATGGATAGGCACAGGCGTAATGGGTGGCGCCATGGCGTCTCGCCTTCTCTCCGCTGGCTATTCCGTCACAATCTACGCCCGTAATCCTTCTAAAGTTGTTCATCTTCAATCCCAAGGTGCCCATCTTGCTGATTCCCCAGCTGATCTTGCATCTAATAGCGATGTTATTTTCACTATGTTGGGTCACCCATCAGATGTTCGACAAATTGTCTTAGAGGATTTGATATCTTCCGTCAACCCCAATTGCGTCATTATTGATCACACCAGCAGCCACCCAGTACTTGCTAAGCAAATCTTTGATGCTGCCCGTGAGAAGAATTGCTGGACTATTGACGCTCCTGTATCTGGAGGAGATATTGGGGCGAGAGAAGGGAAATTGGCAATTTTTGCTGGTGGAAATGTGGTTGTGGTGAAGTGGTTAAAGCCTTTGTTTGATGTGTTGGGAAAGGTGACTTTTGTAGGTGGACCAGGAAAGGGACAAAGCTGTAAAATTGCGAATCAAATCGTCGTTGGGGGGAACTTGCTCGGGTTGAGTGAAGGATTGGTGTTTGCGGACAAGGCAGGGTTGGATAAGATGAAGTTTGTGGAGGCAATTAAAGGAGGAGCAGCTGGGTCTAAGGTTATGGAGTTGTTTGGAGAAAGAATGATTGGGAGAGACTTTAGGCCTGGTGGGTTTACAGAGTACATGGTCAAGGACTTGGGAATGGGTTTGGATGTTGGAGCGGAGCAGGGTGACGATGTTGTGGTGTTGCCTGGTGCTGCATTGTCTAAGCAGCTGTTTTCTGCTATGGTTGCTAATGGAGATGGGAAGCTTGGTACTCAAGGACTTATCACTGTTATAGAGAGGATCAATGGCAAGTGAGATCTTGAAATATTCTTGTGCCAATGTTCATATTGACTTGGGCATCTTTGCCTCTGTCAGTTGCTGAAGTGGCAGCTATATTGGTGAGTTTGGATTCGCTGTCCCTTATTGAAGATGGTAAACTTAAGAGTACTTTGTTTGACAAAACTGTGCTTATATTGGCATTACTTACAACTGTTTGCTATATACACCAGAAGAAACATATGGGTTAGTCATTTCGGGTCATTATTCTTGATAATTGATGGGTTTAGGCTAATAAGTGACAATGTTCCATTTTAGTGGTGCCTACACTAGTCAGTTAATTTACGCTCTAAATTTTAAGTTCATGCTTAAACCGCACCTTTCTGTTTGCAGTGATGCTATCATTTGTACATTAAAAAATAATCTCACTGACAGTCTGGCAAGTTTGGTAATCTCAATTTGGACTTCCCATTCTCTGATGAACTGTAGAGTTTTATCCACTGCAACAACCAAATAGTGTATTGTGTAATGCTGAATTCTGTGCAATTATAAAAAAGTAACTAAACACTGCATTGGTAATGTTGGATTTTATACAATATTGTAATTCCTTATATATGTAACCAGGGGGCACTTAATATGATGAGATCTAAAAGATCTAGATCCAGACTGAATTAAATAAACACAAACAAAACAGAGTAGCCCCACCTAATAACATTAGTTTATTCTTAAGAGCACAGTAGTACTTAAAACTATTTCTTTTATAACCGTGGTATCGGGGCCAGCTTGCGCGTACCTCAATTAATTCTACGAGATACCTACTACCTCACACCAGCAACATGTACTAGGTAACTCTATCCACCAAGACTTGGACAGATTGGACGACAGATGGTTTGGACATGAGACCCTCAGAGTTCTAAACTCACTTCATTGACCACTAGGCTACACCCTTGAGTTCTAGGGTACTATTTAAACCTTGTCACTTCCAATCGGATTTAAGGGACAAATTAATAACCAATCTATGAACAAATAGACTTGAGTCTCTGCACTCTGCAGGCTGCAGCTCTTTCTTCCCATAAATCAAAACCCTGAAGATGACTTCCTACCCAGCTCCCATAAAACCGACCCACACTCGCATAGGATGGATAGGCACAGGAATAATGGGTGGTGCCATAGCATCTCGCCTTCTCTCCGCTGGCTATTCTGTCACAGTCTACGCCCGCAATCCTTCTAAAGTTGTTTGTCTCAAATCCCAAGGTGCACATCTTGCTGATTCCCCAGCTGATGTTGCACGTAATACTGATGTCATTTTCACTATGTTGGGTCACCCATCAGATGTTCGACAAATTGTCTTAGAGGGCTTGCTCTCTTCTGTCAACCCCAATAGCGTCATTATAGATCACACCAGCAGCCACCCAGTTCTTGCCAAGCAAATCTTTGAAGCTGCTCGTGAGAAGAATTGCTGGACTGTTGATGCTCCGGTGTCTGGAGCAGACATTGGGGCGAGAGAAGGGAAACTGGCAATTTTTGCCGGTGGAAATGAGGATGTGGTGAAGTGGTTAAAGCCTTTGTTTGATGTGTTGGGAAAGGCGACTTTTGTGGGTGGGCCAGGAAAGGGGCAAAGCTGTAAAATTGCGAATCAGATTGTCGCAGGGGGGAGCTTGCTGGGGTTGAGTGAAGGATTGGTGTTTGTGGAGAAGGCAGGGTTGGATAATAGGAAGTTTGTGGAGGCAGTGAAGGGAGTGAAGGGAGGAGCAGCTGGGTCTATGATTATGGAGTTGTTTGGAGAAAGAATGATTGAGAGAGATTTTAGGCCCGGTGGGTTCACCGAGTATATAGTCAAGGACTTGGGAATGGGTTTCGATGTTGGAGCGGAGGAGGGTGATAATATTGTGCCGTTGCCTGGTGCTGCATTGTCCAAGCAGCTTTTTTCTGCTATGGTAGCTAATGGAGATGGGAAGCTTGGTATTCAAGGGCTTATTACTGTTATAGAGAGGATCAGGCAAGTGAGATCTTGAAATTTTCTTGTGCCAATGGTCTTATTGACTTGGGCATTTTTAACTGCAATCAGTTGCAGAAGTGGCAGCTATATCAGTGAGTTTAGCTTTGGCTATTTGAATCTGTCCCTCATTGAAGATATAAAATTGAAGAATACCTCGTGCATAGCGGGAGCTTAGTGCACCGGGCTGTCCTTTTCTTTATCACTATTTGTTTGACAAAACTGTGCTGGTATTGACCTTAACCTTACAACCTTTTGTTGTACTCACCAGAATTGGGCCACTATTTATTTACAATTGATAGCTTGAGGCTGATAACCTTCCATTTTAATGGTGCCTATACTATTCAGTTATATGCTGTACTAACTTTTCAGTTCATGCTTAAACTGCACCATGCTATTTGAGATGATGGTATCATTTCTGATATATAATGCCACTAGCAGTGTGGCAAGTTTGGTAATCTCAATTTGGATTTTCAGACCCGGCTAACAGTACTTATGTGGTATACCTGTTGTAAATGTTGACATTAGCCTCAGTTTCAGCCTGAGAAACAATGTTACCTTCCCGAAACTCAACCGCGGTTGCAGGTATGACAGTTCCAGAAGATTCTAAGTAACTCATCATACCTAGCTTTGTTCCCATGACACCAATTCCGGCTTCCATGGAAGAGGATTTTATTAATGAGAGGGATTTTGAGGTTATCTGAGAGTTGGATATGGGAATGGGAGGCAGAGGAGGAATGTAGAGTGGAGGTTGTTGTTGACGGTGGTGGTGGGAAGGGTTTTTGCGGCGGAGGGCCGAGGGTGGTGGTTTGAATTGTGGAGAAAGAAGAGAGACATGGTTAAAAGAGAATTCGGAAGAGTGGAAATGGAAAACAGGAGCTTTGATTTATAGTTTCTCTTATCTGTTAAAGGAGAAGAAGATGAGTGAGAGGAGATTGAGTTTTGGTCTTATGATGTTAGGATAAATCCTGTTGTTGAGAGTTTTTGCAGAATAATGTAAGCGTTTGGATTAAAAACTTGAGTTGAAATTGAGAAAAATAGTATTTTGATATTACACTTGGAAAAAGAAAAGCTTATGAAGATTGAGTTGTGTTTGACATGAATTTCAATTTTAAAAAAAAGTTTGCGAAAATTAAAATCTGTTAGTGAAAATCAATGTGGAACACTTGAAATGCACTTTCACTAAAGTTCAGGTGTTGCATTTCACTATTTTACCATTACAAAGATAATACTCGCCCAAAAGGGCTCATTCTCCATTGTTTGGTTACTGGATAATGATTATGCGAAGGAAAAAAATCACTAAAAAGGTGAAAACGACATTCTTCATGTATAAACTTCAACTCCACATAATCTGCTTCAACAAAATATTTTTCATCATATTAAACATAGGATGTGCTTGATCTCATGTTCAATGCAAGCAATGGTCAAGTCTCTTGCTCCTTGCCAAAAGTGACAAATATGTCCAAGGGGAGACGTCTTCCTCTTAACCAATTACAAAAGATTGAGCACAATTAAATTAAATAAAAAGGACAAAAAAGAGATGCAAGACGTTAAGCTTGAGGGCTTACATGTCCTTTAGTAAACTTAGAGGGTTGAATCAGCAAAAATAAAGGGAGATTTGCTATTTCATAGTAAGACAAATCAGAATGAAGAAACAATTCTCACCCTTCCGTGAGCTTTTCATAATTTAGTTTTTCGAACTTGGAAAATGCTCGATCAGTTGCCGTTAATAATCGATGTAAAATTATATGATGCTTTCTTCTGCTCTTCAATATCTCTACTTTTGAATCAAGGAAAACTAGAAAAACAACCTTATTAGGGTATACATCATCTTGCATCCCATCTACAAGGAACTCGTTCCGATATCTGCCTGGCTGGTAATAAGCTGGTAAAACAAAAAAAGGCTCATTCAAAATAAAATTTAAGATGGTAGTGACAAGCGATTGAATGTAAGCTTAATAGTCACTTACCCTATTTCTGAGCTCCATTCCATCAGGAATAACTATTTTCATGCCTGGTCTTGCAGCAATACTGACTTTCCCCTAAATTCAAAAATAAAAAGGATCAGGAAGAATTATCAGAAAGCATTTAAAAGAAAACAGACGCCTGATAGTTGTTGAGATATATTAAAATAAATGATTCCTGAATAGATTGCTTACAAACAGAAGCTGAATCAAAGTAGAGCATGTCAACACGACAAAGGTCTTTATTCAAAAAAAGGAAGAAATAAAGCAAAGCAAAAAAAAATAAGAGAAAGGTATCTATTCAAAAATAACAACAATAAACTCAGTGTAATCCCACATGTGAGGTATGGGGAGGGTAGTGTGTACGCAGACCTTACCCCTACCTTGAGAAGGTAGAGAGGCTATTTCCGATAGACCCTCGGCTCAAGGAAAGACCAAAAGAAAAAGAAAAAAGAAAAGTAAGAACAATACAAAAAATAACAAAAAGTAAGATAGGGAGTACAATCCTGATGAGATTAATGCTTGTACATTTCTTACCTTGAGAGTTATGCCAGTTCCGAACCAAACATCCCCAGTCACCTTCAAGCTATCAAGTTCTATAATGCTTGGAATTGACTTGAAACGACTATGAAAATCATTAACCTGATCAACAATTTATTTATGTTAAATATATGAAATAAATTGATAAAAGAATGTTGTAAAGATAAGAGGAACATATTTACATTTCCAAACTCGGGTCCTAATTCAATAGAAGGATCCTTGGGATTTGCTCTTGCTGCATTTCTCACCAACGTGCCTTCAGCTGACGTGTAAAGATCTGACTGCAGAATATAATTATGAAGCGAAAGTTAGTAGATCTAGAGTCTAATATCGTGGGTAGAAAGTCCAGTTAACAAAATCATCCCTTCAACCTGCAAAATGAGCAAATCTGATGTTCTTTCAACTGGAAGATATCTTGACGATGGACTGTCAATAGCAAATGCTCGATCGAAAAACTGGAACACATGAGAAGGTAAGGTGGCATAGAACATTAGAAAGAGCAACACAAAAACAAAGATTGGACAAGCTTTGATGTATATGTGTAACAATGTATTTCTACTTGAAGGTGTTATTGCTTCAGGAACATATCCTTTTGACTTTTGGATAGTAATACCTTTGAACTGGTAAAACCCAGATCACTTCTCTGTAGTAACCTCTCAACGCAGCTCATACTCATCCACCTGAAAAGAAAAACTGAGTCAAAAACTTTTGGTTCCTTTATCTTTTCCACAATGAAAGGAAAAAAAAATAAACCACTTACATTGTATTGATTGATTTGACACTCTCCTTTGACTTTGAGCCACCAACAATGAAAAACAAAAAACCAAAAATAAGATTTGTCATACAACGCGAATCATTGCAACTCTACTACACTGCAGTAACAGTTCACATAAATAAATTTACAGGGTCAGTTGGGCGCAGGGATGGAGGCAACTGCTGAGCCCCACATACTGCTTTCTTGCGTTTTCTCAAAGCTTTAGAAACCGTGGTGGGGTTATTTATAACAGCTAACTTGGTGACTTGGTTCAGGTCAAGTATAAAACTCGGACCTCTTGTGAAATTAAACTTTGTCCGAACAGGGAAACTATCAAACAACACACTGAAAATTCAGACCATGACCAACCTGAATCCTCGCTTCCTGAGGCGGAAGACCCCTCTCTTCCGTTCCTGAGGTGGTAGGCATCACCTGAAATATTGAAAATTATATGCAGCAGCAAGCAGGTACGAAAAAGAGCTGAAATTAGCAGCTGTTTGGTGATACCTCGACGCAATGTTCTACGCTGTTCTTAATCAAATGACTCAGGATTTCTGAATAAACAAATCAAGGAGCTGCCCGAAACAATATCACTCAGAAGATAAAAGATTCCAATCACCTCATGAAGAAAAATAATAAACAAATTATAAAACCAGCACAAGGATACTTGGGTCAACAACTTCAGCAAGGTTATCTGACTGCAGCAGAAGGAAATACTCCTTACCCTGTAAAACACATTGAAGTATGTTTTCCTTATTCACGTCCCAGTCAAATAGCTTCACATAATTGAGAAATATATTTATATGTATATCTGCTGCGCATACATGCCCATCAAAAGTCAAGAGAATCCATGCAATTACATGAAAGAATGTTCTAGATGCGTTCTATGTGTTTAGATCAATAGCATTGAATACTCTTCCTAATTCTATCATAGTTATGAATCTCATTTTTAGGTGATAATCCTCATTAAATATAACTCATTTCTCATGTAATAGGAATTTTCCTAGTTTAATGTAGGCTAAACTACTATATAAAGGATGTTCTAGATTCGTTCTATGTGTTTAGATCAATAGCATTGAATACTCTTCCTAACTCTATCATAGCTATGAATCTCAATTTTAGGTGATAATCCTCATTTAATATAACTCATTTTTCATGTAATAGGAATTTTCCTAGTTTAATGTAGGCTAAACTACTATATAAAGGAGTCCTCTTTTAGGTTTGTTACCCAATTCAATAAGAAGCCTCGTCTGGTATCAGTGCTTCTACAACCTTCTGAAGACTAAAGTAGCTTAAGCCGCCGGCTTAAACAAAAAAATTCCTTCTTTCATAAGTTTATTTTTATTGCATCTTTCCACTGAAGTCTGGTTGTAACACGCTACTTTTCGGTGATTATTGTGGCGACATCATCGCTGTCGACCACTATTCCAACCTTTTTTCAGGGCAAATTTTCAAGCAAACATTCCTTGAAACTTTTTCTTCTCTTGTTTTCTTCTTGGTATCAGAATTAGAGGTATTAAGTCCTTCAGCTGAACATTGAATTTTAGTTGTGGTTCCGACAACTTTTTTGGTTACCTTTTAGCTGTTCAGTTCAAGCTATGCCGATGGTGTGGTACATATTAGCATCTCTCTGCTTCTCCTTAATCGCAGAAAAAAATTCCTCTTCCTGTCTGCTATAGAGAGCACTTTCTCCCACTATACAATATCCAGTGATTTTTCCAGGAAATAATTCCAGCACCATTTTCCTTTACGCGGATTATTCATTATTTCAGAGACACTATTCACGTGACTAGTTTACTATAGCTTGACTTACAGTATTTCTTGTTTTCAAAATTGGCAAACTCAAGTTGATTCACCACCTTGAGTATGATAGGGCATATTATAAGAGAATAAATGCAATTAAATGTTTAAACTATCAAGATTTATTCTATGTATTTAGGTATCTCACTGTGTAGGTAATTTTCTTTTTTTTTTTTTTTTACTAACAACAACAACATACCCAATGTGTTCCCACAAGTGGGGTTTGGGGAGGGAAATTTCCTTTTCTACTAACCCTCTTTATTTCATATAGTATGAATTTTCCTTATTTCCGTGTACCATAATATCCTATATAAGGGTGCTCTTTTATGTTGATAACATCTCAATTCAATCAGAAATTTTCTCTTCTCACAGTATGCACGTTATCTGTGTGCGTGTGTATAGGAAAAGCACATAAAATAGTACTTTCTAATGGACCTGCTAAAGTCTTAGTTTTGATAACAATAAAACTGAACACCATACACATCTCTACCTGAGAAATTAGTGGTTCAAGTTTTCCACTGCTGTTCAAAGAAAGGAAAACCTCCAGCAGGTTGGAAGGATATCTACCATGTCAAAAAGGCATTAGGTGAGAAAAAGAAATTAGCTGAAACCAATATAGTTCAAGATCTAAACAAGCAATGAGCTTCATGGCAATCATTAAAAGGTTTAATGGTCATCAGAAAAGGAAATTAATTGCTTCAGTGAAAAGGAAAAAAAGTGCCAATTACATACAAGTAGTGCAAAACCAGTGCACCGTAACGTTTATATGAAATACTCTTGAAATGCCTTAAGAAACTGAGGACATCATAATAGTCTTTTTTTCTTTTTCCTTTTTCTCAACTTCTTTTCTATCAGAGAAAGGTTCAATTTCCCTTCTTTTTTTTTTCCAACTTCTTCTACCCTTGAATTACACCACAGAATTCCTAGTGTAAGAATGACACATTTGAATCATAATTTGGAATGCTAATATGTACAAGCAGATAGAGATACCAAGGGGGAGAAAAAGAGACGGGGGGAAACATACAGTTCGTCATGAGTTCTTGATTTATCAAGGGTCCGTGACCCTGGCATATCTTCAATATTTTCTTGTTGATGTTGGCTCTACAAATCCATGATAAGAGCTTTTTACTTCACAAAAAACAAAAGAATGGAAAAAAGAAAAGACAGAAAACACATCACATGTCAGAATATTTTAAACAACAAACCTGAATGAAAGTGTGGATATTTTTATTCGGGTGCTTCTCCAACACCTAATTTAACCAATCGGCTGATTAGTTTCCAGAAAAATCTCATTAAAGAACTCAGAGTACAGGTGATATAAGATCAGTCACCTTCAGGATGCCATCGTGTGTACTAGGAGTATTCATCATAAGCAATGGAATATTGCAACCATATTTCGAGTTGATGGACTGAAAACATATATAGAGCCAGTTATCCAAAAATTATTCATTTCAAATTGGTGATAACCTATAACAATGATTTGCATAAAAAAATGGGAAATACACTCCAGAAGGGCCAGTAAATGACCTACCTCAATATGATTGACGACCAAATCCAGACAAGTAAATCCATGGCATACTTCAAGTGCAGATCTGCATATCAAAGCAACAGTAAATAAATAAAGATAAAATCAAGACTAGGATAATTTATCAAAAGCAAACAAATTTAATTTGTAATTTCACTGCATTTACATGGGTCCTTTATTTATTCTTCCAGAACACAACCATTTTTGTGATTGAACATTGAATTCACTAGATAAAAAAGGTACGTTTTTTCTAATACAGTAAAATCTTCAAATCAGTACAGGTCATGAGTGAGAGCTCTCTTAATAGTAAAAAAAACTTTCCGTGGATGAAGATAAACAGGTGAAGGTCTTCCACCCACCTTAACTTGTATTTTCTTCTTTTCTTCTAACTTAAAAGGCAAAAAGTCAAATACAATGACTCCAAAAGTCAACAAGGAATGCATGACTTATGGAGATATTATAAAATGAAGATTAGAATAACAAGGTGTATATGGCGAACAATATATGTAAAGATATAACAAAATTTTCAGATAATCCGCAGTCCATAATTCATATCCTTAGACAGAGTGCTATGGCATTAGCATATAAAATTTCTAGAACTGGAACATTAGACTACTCTATAGAACAAGATTGAGAATCAAAAAAGAAAGCCTTAAATGTTTTTACCAGGAGTTAATTGCAGATAAAAATCTTAAAGCTGTAGAAGGGATTCTTCACTCTAATTACTAGTACAATGACTGCACTTTCCTATAGATTGTAATCACTTAGGAATAATAAAAGGAGGAAAAGAGAACTTCTGAACATCAAACACAGTAAGAGAGGGAAATCCCCCAGGCGTTTATTGGGAAATGAGATCAAAATTAAAGTTAACTGTCATTTTTACACAAGTGGAACATTTTATATGCACAAAAGTAGTCACATCCAAATGGAAAGGAAGTTTTTGCTATCTACGTGGTACAACATTTTCACTTTCTCCTGTAGAAATAACTCTGGAGGAGATGTAAAATAAACAGGCTAAGTTCTTACTTCCTTTTCTCACCAGGAAAATATAAATTGCAGAATTTATGAAAGTTTAACGGGCATGAAGCACCTCCAGAGTGGAAAGGAAGTTAGTATCTGTAAACATAATAAAACAGAAGCTCTAGGTGGTGCAAGTGTGCCTAAAGCCCTCATACCATAGAATTAAAGAAGGCACTTAAATCAAAGAAGAGAAATAGAAGACTTTCTATTTGGACAGAACATGTATATTACAAAGTTTCAACTCTCAGGGGTTGGCCTGGTGGCAATAGACTTGAGCCTTGGGGTTTGCTCCCTTTCAAGGTCTCAAGTTCGAAACCCACTGGGTGCAAACAATTTCTGAGGGCCATCGGACTGGGTAAAACCTGAATTAACCGTGGTGCACTTGCGGGAAACTCCTTGCCGAGGGCCTGTGCACCCCCGGGATTAGCCGGGGCTCTTAGAGACTCGGACACCCGGTGCAAATAAAAAAAAAAATGTATATTACGAAGTTTCAGCTTTAAGTAAATAAAAATAATGTTAGAGCCACTAATCTTTTGGAATGTACTAATCAATCAGTATATCTCAACTCTCAACTGATTGCTTACTTTGGTCCACTGAAACCCATATCTGATCCCAAATTACTATTGAACTTTAACACAACAAGTTTGTCCAGTAGCTGCTTAATCTCTGTAAGATCTGCAGAAATAGGAGACCAAGTGACTGATATATCATTCAGATACATAAATAAAGCATGATTGAGTTGACTTAATGCCTACATCCCTTAAAACCATAAGTATTTGTAAGAAGAAAAAATAATCAATGATATTTTTTTTTTTTGATAAGAATCAACAAGATTATAAGATCACATATTTACCCTCAGAAGCAGGTTCTAATCTTTCATAAGGCAGAACGTAAATTTTATCCTTGCTAGCCATCTTGATCTTGTCAAGTTGTTCAGCTTCCTCTCTGAATCCATATTGCATTCAGGGATAAAAAATTCAATAAAACAGCGAATTAAAACTTGAACACTGCCAGAAACTAATAAAGTTAGAAGCACTCAAACATACAAAATTACAACTCTCTACCTATATCTAAATACCAAAACTGTTTCAAATACTTCAACTGTACACGTGTAGCAGTTCCTTTAGCTAGTGAACAGGAAGATATCATCGTTAGACGAAATTGAATCATCAAAACAGTAACTTTAAGATACATAAGTGGTTTTCAAATTAAGTAAGCTGATAACAAACTAATCATCTCTTGTTGCATTGCAGGTTGGCTGGATAACTATGGACGGGTCCGTTGCATTCTCAACAACAACAACAACAACAACCCAGTAAAATCCCACGGATGCGGGGCCTGGGGAGGGTAGTGTGTACGCAGACCTTACCCCTACCTTGATGGAGTAAAGAGGTTGTTTCAGATAGACCATCGGCTCAAGATAACGAAAAAGAGGAAAAGAGATAAAATATCAGTACCATCAACAGAAACCATAGATAATAATAACAACATCACAAGAACCAGAAAATGGATGAAACGCAATAACAATAACCAGTAAAGAAGGCCCGATGCTATGAAAAATGGAAGAATAGTGTGAACACAACATTAACCGCTGGCAGTCTAAGACAAACCCTATCAAACTAGCCTCACACCCGGTACGAAGTAGAAAAATGCTCAGCTACCTCCTAACCTACAACCCTAATGCTCGACTTCCACATCTTCCTATCAAGGGCCATGTCCTCGGAAATCTGAAGTCACGCCATGTCCTGCCTAATCACTTCTCCTCAATACTTCTTAGGGAGCCCTCTATCTTTTCTCGTACCCGCCAAAGCCAACCGCTCACAGCTTCTTACTGGGGCATCAGGGCTTCTCCTCCACACATGTCCGAACCATATAAGCCTCGCTTCCCGCATCTTGTCTTCTATAGGAGTCACGCCCACCTTATCCCGAATATCTTCATTCCAAATCTTATCCATCCTAGTGTGCCCGCATATCCACCTCAACATCCTCATTTTTGCTACTTTTATCTTTTGTATATGTGAGTTCTTAACCGGCCAACACTCTACCCCATACAACATGGCCGGTCTAACCACCACTCTATAAAACTTACCTTTGCTAACCTCAATTTCATCCATCCCACCCCAATACGATGTGTGACGTCCTCGTCGATCTCCCCGTCCTCCTGGATAACCGACCCAAGGTACTTGAAACTGCCTCTCTTGGGGATGACCTGTGATCCAAGCCTCACGTCCATGCTCGCTTCCCTCGACTCGGCGCTGAACTTGCACTCCGGGTATTTTGTCTTTGTCCTGCTCAACTTGAAACCCTTAGACTCAAGGGCCTGTCTCCAAACTCCCAACCTCTCATTAACACCGCCTCGCGTCTCATCAATCAGAACTATGTCATCAGCGAATAACATACACCACGGTACCTCCCCTTGGATATGTCATGTCAGTGCGTCCATCACCAGGGGTCCATTGCATTCTCATTGTTTAAAATTAGCAATGACAGTGGAGGTAGCAAAACGAGTTGGAGATAGGAGAGGATCTTCTCTTTTAGAGAATAGAATGAATGAATAAGGGGATTGTTCCATAATAGTGAGAACGATGTAGAAAGCATCAAAATATCTTTTTATTTCACTTATTATTTGTACAAAGAGAAAAACTATGTTTTTCTTTTTTGGATAGCTGGTCAAACTTGGTTGAATACAATGTATGACTCGACCAGAGTCACGCGCACACTTGTACATATATCTTGACGCTGACTTGGTGCTTATTACTGAAACTTTATGACTTATCAAACCAAAAATACTCCTAAAGCATGCCTATTCTGGAAATCCACATGCAATAGCAAACATAGTTCGAACCTAAGGTTCGCTAAGTTTATTTAATCATGCATGACAGCATGAGACATCCACACATGTTAAACTCTTAAGCCTGCTTATCAAAAATGTAACCTCTCAACCCCAGCAAAAGCAAGAAAATGTTTCAAATAAGATACATGAGGAGAAAACATAAGAGGTCTAATATCATATGTGCAAAGAATCAGATCACACAGTCATTCTCTCTTAGGCCAAAATTTCAGCCTATCTAAATTTTATGAGCAGTTGGAATAAATCACAGAAGATGTTTCAGTCAATTTTGGAATGTAATGTAAATTTCCCTACCATGGCTTTTTATGCTACTTTATGTGGTTCTTAGTTAGTTATAATCATTTTAACTGAAGCTTATGCTGCTACTTTAGACGGTCCTACATTTTTTCTGAGAAGGTACTTTAGACAGTTATACCTTCGGGTGTTATTCCTAGAAATTCTGGACCAATTTCTTCTTTTCTTCTAGTCTCACTATAAGTCTAGCATTTCCTTTTCTCCTAGTTTTTAATACCACAATGTATTATTCAATATCCAACCATCATAATAAGGTGATCAAATAGGTAGAGTTAACCTCTCATTTCCTGCAGAACAGCTAGTCCCCTAGATACATTAACCGTTATAGTGCCATGATAACTAGGTAGAGTGAACACGATATCCCAGTTAAGTCAATGAGATAGGCACTAATAGACACACATGTATGAGTTCCAATTCATTGACACCCAAAACAAGCACAATAACACATAGCTTAGACTTTTAAGGAGAATTTCAAATACTACTAAGAAGCGATAGTACCTAATATCAGGCTTCGCAATCGCAGAAGCTCCCAAAGCAGCATTCAACCTTCTCTGCTCATAGAGGAAAGTCTTTGTAATCAAATTACAAAACAAGTACACAAATTGCACCGAATCATTTGCGGGCACAGGATAGGTAATTTTCTTGTAAATATCCCAAGGCATACTCGAATCAACAAGACCCACAATCGGAATTTGCAACTTAGAAGCTTCCTGAATCACAGAAGACTTCCTCTCCGTATCGAAAATCACCACGCAATCAGGGGGCTGCACAGCCGCAAGGTTCAACTTCTTATTCCGACCTCGAAACTTTCTCGGACTCGAACTGTTTGTTAAAAAGCCTCCAAGACGCCAGGAGGTATCATTCCTGCATCCAATGGTTTTGGTCATCTGATCGATTATTTCGTCGAAAAGGGTATTGGTGTTGACGAAAATGAAGCGGGCTCTGTTGCGAACGAGCTCGCCAATGAAGGAACAGGCGTTGCGGAGGCAGATGAGTGTCTTGTCGGAGTCTATGATTGTCATTGCGTTTCGGCTGCCGCATGAGTAGATTTTAAAGTGGTGTGCTGCAACGCGACGACCCAAATGGGCGTTAGTGCTGAGAAGCTTTTGGATTACTACTGAATGGATTGTCATTTTGGGGAAATATTTGGAAATGGTTGATGAAAAGGGTTGTAAATTAGTAAAGAAAAATTGTTCTTCTTTCTTGTAGATGCATTAAGTTGAGCAACAAGACTTTAGATCTATGAGTTTCTGTTTTCCAATGGCAAATTGCAGGTTGGGGGAGATTCAGGGTTTAAGGGTTTGAGCACAACACTAGCTGAGGCCAGAGTGCAGCAACTAGCGCCTCCGGCCGCTAAAGTCGTCCAATTGTATTTGACAAGGGTGTCCAATAAACCGGCTCGATTCGGTCCTTTTGTTAAGGGGACCGGTTTTGGGCTGAGGATTTTTTTTTTTTTTCGTAATTCTTTTTACATGAAATTTTTTAAATAAATTTAATTTAGGTATATTGTCAGATTAAAAGTTAAAATATTACATATCAATTTTAAAAAAATATAATTTGACAATACTCCAAAAAAATAGTGCAAATTCAAACTCCAATTATTTTACTGATCATTTAAACCTAGTTTAAGTCTTCAACTTCAAATATGGTACTTTTCATCTCACGAATTGAGCCATTTGAAATTATTCTTTTGTTCCCTCAATCTGCATTGACCCAATTTATGAAGTAAACAAGTACATGCAAAGTTCGTCGAGGTAGTCAACTTCCTTCTCTCCAAGTTCCATTCTTCCTTTAACTAAATGCACTTTCTAATGCTAATAGTTGGTATTTCACTTGCAATTTTCTATCCACCAATTTAGAATATTAAAATCATCTTGATTATCGTAAATAAAAATTAAGTTTGTTAAGTTCGGAATAAAATTTGTATTTGTGGTTAATATCTTATTGAAAATATCAAAAGTACCGAAAATATTTGAAAGATGGAGTAGCGATAATAGTACAAAAAATCTTTAAGTGCGTGTGATAATGATGATAATTATTGTTGCGCTCCATAATTTTTTCGAAATGTTCTTGTGGCATAATTTAATTAATTGTGAGTTGTTGGGTGGTAACGATGCATGTTTGAAGTGGTAGGAATAGTGTTAATTGGGCAGTATGGATGCTTGCATGATTATAACAATTGCTTTATACATTATGAGATCACCTTTAAAAATAATTACAGGTAAATGTCCAAAATACATTGACTCAATGACCTGAAAAATAAGACAGCCAATCTGCTGCAACATATTAATTAACACTAATAGTGTAAAAATATTACACTTTGAGACAATCTGCAGTAATGTTTTGTTTCTACAGTAGAACCGAAAGTCCAACATTTATTCAGAAACGAAGGGCCAAACCAGAATTAAGGTACACAATCATTCTTCTTCTACTGCTAATACAAAGAACAAAAATCACCCTCACCAATACTGATACATCAATTTCAAAGCAAACCAAGTTGAATACAAACACTACAAACCACTGTCTGGCTGTGCAAGTACCTACTCATTGGCCCCCAGCAGGGTCATTAGGAACTCCCTGTAGTAACCTGATGTGTCATCAGCTACTGCATATTCAACAGTAGTATTCTTCTTTTTGAAATATTCTTCCTTAACTTTGATCATATCAATTTCAGCTCTAGTTATAATTGCTCTAGTTAGAGAATCCTCATCAGTTCCTAGCCCATCAGTGGATTTTTTTACGACCTGAGATGCCCAGATACGGAGGAGAAAATGAGAGAGGATTATTTAGTCGCTGTCATTAGGCGATGAACAATACCAGATATATCCCAGTGGACATAAAATTATTATGAAACAGTCAAATCAAGATAAATTTGTTCGGGTCAGGAGGGAGGAGCAGCTCTGCTAAAAAGGGGTAATAAAGATTAACAAAAAGAAAGGCAGTCTAACAAGGCCATCTTTTTATGACTATTTTTGTTACCTCAGCGAAATGCTTCTCTGGGGAGTCTATGCACCAAATAACCACTTTCAAGATAGACTCCAAAGGACCTTCGCCAGAATTCGATATATCCTGTGATGGTAAGTCGGTCCAAGAAGATAGGATTAATTAAAGAGCAAGAAGTAGTGAAACGAAGTTAATCTGGTGGCTTAAAGATGACTGACCTGATATATGGAGAATCCGTAGTTTTGCTCATAGCACCGAAAAGTTGCCTTAAGCTGATGAATGTTCCTGGTGCTGAGTATCAGGATGAGTTCATCACTATCTAATTGTTTTGTTCTAGTGGCTTCACGAAGCTTAGAAGCCTCTAGATTAGCAGTACTATGGTCGACCAATTCTTTGTCATATCTGTAGGAACTGACCAGACTGACTAGAACCTGCCCAACATCGATGCAATGCAACACTTCATACTGGTGCTTGTTAAACTTCATTTAAGAATATTTTAACAGTACAAGCTGATGATGAAGAGATGGACTAAACCAGATAACCTCAAAGTAATTGAGCCTGTACTTTGGTGAGGAAAATATCTTAAAATCATTTTTCAAAATAATGTTTTTGATCTTTGGTTGGAGAATGGAAAATATTTTCTTAAAAAATTTTTGGTTAAAGATTTATAATAATAGTAGCAATTTGGATAGTAGGAATTTCAATGCTAATGACTTTTCCAGAGATTAAACAATAGTGTTAGAACATTATTCATCTTCAATTAACAGTATGTGATGAATTAACCTTTTGGACAGGAAGAGAGACATGTGCTATGATATCCTCTTCAAGTGAACAGCCAAAGAGAGCACAATACACTTGTCTTACAGCAACTAGATGATCAGGAGTTGATGCACAGGCTATCTCTACTATCATTTGTAGACGGGCTATTTCGTCACGTATCCATGAATTTATTAAGACCTCATTTGCTAGCCTCGCGTCTCTTTCAGGAGGATCATATGCCCAGAGGATCACAGCTTTCTGTCATGCATCAAACATGAAATCCAGAGAAGTCAAAACTTTGAGATTAAGTAGTAACTATAACTGATACTATTCATATTCAGACACTAGAGTTGCTCATCTGCAGTAAAGAACAGTTAACAAGCTTATCCATATGTAATCCTTATTAACAAGTCTTTCTTTATTTCTGTTTTTTATTTTTAAAGTTTATGATGAAAAATTAAAGAACTTTTACATCCCAAAATTGGAACCTATAGTTTTTGAAGGTTCTTCCATGCATATAGCAGTTTAGTTCTTTGAATATTTGTAGAATCAAAACTCAAAACTGCAAACTTGTTGTAGCAAGTTAATCATATGCTTCAATTAAGAAGTGATTTTAGCTTTCTAGGAAATTATATGTGAGATAAAACTAATTCAACTGTACAAGTGACAAATCTTCCCTTCAGATTCTAATTATCCCTGAAAAGTAAAGAGACCAAAATCTTCAAATGTACCTTAAGGAATTACTAGGCTCGTAAGATGATCCCTTTAAATTGGGATTTTATTTAGTACTATAAGTAAACATATGTGTTGAAGGAAAAAAGAATAATTATAATACCCCGAAATCACCAGATAATTCAGAATGAAGATCATCAATGAGGGATTTGTCATAAAGCTGCTGATATGCTTCTTTGATCTTCTTCCTCTGGCTTGCATTTCTATGTCCCAACACACTTATTATAGCCTTCTCATCAGTTCCCAGTCCTAAAAAGGAGAAAAAACGAGTTTAATTTCTACTACTAACATTTTTTTAAACCGTCATGTCACCTAATAGATCATTTCAAGTAAATGCAATATGCAACCTGTTACAACAAATTTATGGACATATTAATTTACACAACAACAACAAATACGTAGGGTAATGTGTACGTATGAATGTCTTACCCCTACTTTGGCGAAGGTATAGCAACAGAAGATATGAAATTCATCACTATGACTTCTCATCATTCCCATCGAAGAAAATAAACGGAGGAAACGAAAAAGGTATTGACAAAATACCAAAAAGAAAAAAACACACAAGTGAAAAAGAAAGAAAGAAAGAAAGAAAGAAAGGGGTATACCGAAAAAAGATCCTTTGAAAGATTTCCTGAGTGTTTCAGCGTCTTGAGTTGGAGAGGGAACAACATCTGGTATTAGGAGACTGCCCATTTCTTCTTTAGAAGAAATCACAAATGAAGAGAAACGAACAAGTTATAAGAGAGAAGGGATGTGAATAAATAAGAATTTCGGTTTTGCTGGTTTAACTTCAGTTTCAGTTTCAGTTTCAGTTGTTTGACCAATTTGGCGTAACCGGGAGTTCGCACACTACTGTTTGCCCTTTATATTTCATTTGGACATTAATGCCCTTATGCACTACAATTAAGAACTTCTATCACGAAACGCTTTTAGCTTAATATTACTACTCCATTACACTACTTTGCGGAGTAATTAGATATCGGCATGCATTATTCTTTTGCTAGAATTTAATTTATATATATTATATATTATTATAAAAGTGGGAAGCCCTAAACTTAAAAGTTAAATTACCTAAATACCCTTATTATAAAAAAGATATTAAAAAAGAATACCAAATTTATTTGAAGGGATGTGACCCTTCAAATTAATTAGTTACTATGTTAAAAATATTCTAACAACTATTGTTGCCTTGCCAAATTATAAGAATAGAAAAATTATTTTCCGGCATTTCAAAGTGAGAAGTGAGAACCAAGCCTTAATAATTGTTGCTTGCCTTTTACTTTGGTTTTCATTTTGAATGAGATTTTTGAAGCCATTAGGGCCTTTATTAACGAGTGATCACTGGAAGGAGATAAAGAAAAGGGAATTTCTTGGAACGGCTAACCGTTTGGTATACTACCAAGTCAATATTTTTCATATCCCCTGCAAGAAAAATGTGTTCAAAAACAAAAAAAGAAACAGGTATGATCACATTTATCTCATTATATCTTTCCCGTTCATTCTTATATGCTATTTGTGAGGCACGTTCTAATGTTTAAGAATTCACATACTTTATTCATATGATTCTCGACAGATATAAATAAAAGTACGACAGTTAAATGTATTTTGATCAGTAGATACATTATATTCCCGCCGTACCATATTACTTGTCCACATAACTGAAAGAATTTGTCCCAAACTACTTGTCAATTTACAAAACCGAGATAGAAATAATTAAATTTTGCCATTTTACCCTTAAAATTAAATCTTTTTGAAAGTGTAAACAATACATTGACCACCTCTAAATATTGTAAAGTTCCTCCATTGTTAATCTTTGACATGTACACATTTAGTCGAAAGAGTGCATTAGTAAGAAATATTGTAAAGTTCCAAAAAAGATTCCTCCCGCCCATTTGCGTCCTTTATACTCCTATAAGAACAGTTCTTAAGCGAAGTACACATGCATGAATATATTTATGAAATAGATGGAGCAATAATTAACACTGATCATTCGAAATTTGATAATGTTTTCAAGTCAGTTTGAAAATTTTGGAGGAAAGGATTATTAGTGCAATGAAAAGTTCAGTTTTTTTTTTTTTTTTGTGTGTGTTTGTTCATATGCTCTATGCTACTACATTAATGAGAACTTTTGGATAAATGTTTTGGGAACACTTTATTAACTTGAGTTGATTAGTTTGAGGCTACATAGATAGAGTGTATTAAAAAGAGTTCAAAGGGTAAATTTGTAAAAATTCCCTTTTTATTTGTAATTTCTTACGGGGCGAGTAAAAGCGAAAATGGATAAGTAATATGGGACGGAGAGAATACTTAATTTGCTCTCTTGAAGAGCTTCAAAGTCTAGAAAATATAACTGATAGTACATGGCTCCTCAGAATTTCGGCTGCATGGTAAACATAGCTACGACGGAGAGCAAACTACCAAACCTGATATACTCCTTTGAAGAAATGCATTAATTAACAAAACAATACACTACCCATGCCGAAGCCAACTAACATCTTTGCCTTTCATATTTGCACACATTCAGTAGTTAAATCCTTAGAGAAAAACTTTTAGGATATACTTCAACGTATTCCTCCTTTTCTTTGATAAGTATAAAGTATCGATTCCCTCTCGAGAGTTTCACCGATACAAGGATAATCTGCAGAGGATTTGGCAACAATGTCATACATATAAAAATTACAACAAGTCAATCCGCTAAAAAACATGTGTTTATTCCAAGGATTGAACTTTCTCCCCTGATAATGAAGAATATCCTGTCAAATTTCTTTGAAATTTTTTTTCTGTATGCTTCTGTTTTATAACAACGACAAACAAATGGGAGAATTCCTAACGTTAGATTGTATCTGCCATAACATGCATGTTTGCTCACACGGCCAATTTTATGTTGTATTTTTAAGAGAGATAATAATATAAACAATAAAAGTCATGGTCATGACAAAACAACAAAGAACATACACAAGGAATATTGTTTATAAGGAAATATTAGGTGAGATGTGTTTCATTACATATTTGTACCTCATAAAATTAAAATAAGAAAAAATCACATATGTATCTAATTAAACTTTAATTGTTCATCTTTATAGGTTCATACGATATCATTAATTTGACCTCTACCAAGTAGCCCTATATATGATCGCCATTGATCATTCACAAAAACTTATACTTTATCATTTCATGATAATTATTTATTCAAAATTTTGTTTAAGTAGATGTTATTTTACAAAACTATATACTATATAGCTTGATACACACGTGCAATGCACGTGCCGAGAAACTAGTATATATTAATAGTATAAAGATTTTAACACTATTAAAGTATTTTAATCCAGTTTTTAATTGTATTTTTAAGATTATTGTGTTACATTTGTTGTAGTCACATTGTTTTGTTTCACTAAGAGTACAAAATGTTCTGCCTATTATTTCATCTAATAGTCTGCAATATAGATTTTTCTGCAGGTAAGAAAACTTACCTTAAGCATGCAATAGAGAACTTTGCCTCAGTTGTAAAGGAACATGTAGCTTATGATGAATATGTTTTTGATTGGAACAACAACATTACAACTATGTCGGTAAATGACATAAAATCTTGATGAGAATTAATATTTTTATTGTATGCATTTCATCTGAGACTTAAAATTATTCTATAGATTCTACTTACAAGGATTGGATGTTTCCGAGATCTTGGTTATCCGTGTGAGTCGTCGTTTATATCATCAACCAACATGACTGACTTGCCCATATTCTCATACACTTCTGATCCAAAGTACATCATGACAGAAGGTGATATCTTAATCTGTGAATTATACATATGTTTAACTGTCCTTTATTTTCTGATCATAACTTGAGACAAAAATATCTACATTTTCTGGTGGACTAATCCGTTTAAAACCAAGTACTTCTGTAGCAATATACATATGTTTCCAATATCTCCCTCTGCTTTACTCTTTTTTCCCTTTAAAATGATCCGCGCATCGCGCGGGTAAGTATACTAGTTACTTCATTATATAGGAATACTCTCTAATATACGACAATTTATCGCACATGTATATTTGGAATAAATATATTTTGTTTTATTTTACCGCTCTTCACAAAATTTTAGGTGGTTTAGGGGTTTTTATTATGTGTCTATAAGAAATCTCCTACCCAGTCATAAAAGTCGGAAAATGTAGTGATGAAATTAATAAAGGGGCAAAAGGTGAAGGGCAATAGATGCCTGCCCATTAAAAATTTGGAAATCTACACAAAATGTCCATTTTGGCCAAACTAATTACCCACTCAAAACTTTTTACATAATACATTCATGTCGTTCAAAATAGTTATCGGGCTTTCTACTGACATTCCCTTTTTCCCATTAATTACTCTTTGTCTCTTTGTATTTTCTCTCTCCAGTTTTTTTTCCTATTTATCCTAACTTTTCCCTGCCATTCACTTTCTCCCATTGATACTTTCTCCCATTAATTACTTTATGTCTTTTTGTGTTTTTTTCTTCTATTTTTCATACATTGCATGTTATTCATCTCTTCAACGTATATGCTTTTGTCTGAAGGTATCTAGACCTTTTTTATATCTTTTTTCCTGCATTCATAGATCAAGATACCTCGATCCAAAACGTCTCATTAATGAACTCCATGGATAAGTTAACTCTTCAATCACATACGGATGTGGTCCCAAGATTTAAATTTAATGGGTTCAGCTTTTAAGGTTTTAGCATTGAATTTATTATACTGTTAAAAGAAATTCAAATCTAATACTTGTTGAGATTTTAATAGGTTTTACATATAAATCTATACTCTGTAGCGGACGTTATGGGTTCAGTTGAACTCGTATCCGAAATGCTACATCCGCTCCTACCCAACATACTGCGATTAACTAACTCCGAGGATTATTTTTACTAGGACTTCTTAATTATATGATACACAATCTAATGACAAAGAAAAATAAAATAAAAGTTTTTTTTTAAAAAAAATAGAGCTAACAAGATGATATATTGTAATAATATGCAATATTTCAGCTGAAACTTGAATAAAAACATATTTACCCAACAGTATACCACTACGATATCACATTATACTGAAGAGTATACAGTTATACTACAACAGTATACTATAATAGTATACATATATATCGAAACAATATACTATAATAATATGCAACTTTTCAGCAAAACTTTAAATTAAAACACAGTTGCCCAACAATATACCACTATTGTATCATAATATACTGTAATAGTATATTATAATAGAGTATACTGTACATATATACGGAAACGTTATATGGGTAGGGTCGCGTAATTATTTTGTATGAATAGAATCAGGATAATTATTTTGGTCTTTATGGGTAACCCTGTATATATCCTAATTTACTTTCCAAGAGAGTTCGTATGTTTTATTCATAAAGTTTTGTGAATCTGCTCAAGAATTGTGATTTATAATTTTAAAATTCAGATTTCTAATAAAATTAAAATTAGACCATGCGTTCGAGATTATTTTCTTATTTCTCACCTAACGTCAGGTACTTGCATGCAAACTATACAAATATTCGCGCAACTAGCTCGAAGTTCAAATTCTTTTATTCCATTTATTCCTGTTTACTTTCTTCTATACACAGTATTTTCATAAATATTGTTTTCTTGTGGAGTCCAATATATTAATGTAGGAACAAATCTGTAATGTATTTTAGTATTTCCTATGATCACACCAGGCATAACTGATAATCTGAGGTAGGCTAGGCTTTTTTTTTTTTTTTTT